>NC_085139.1:184750301-184993175 GCF_024139115.2 Armigeres subalbatus
GGTAGTTACGTATTGCTTGGGAAAATCTAGAGAAGTAGGTCAGACATGACCTTGACAATGGCTTTTGGCGTGGTGTGTATTTTATTATCGCTTTTGCCACGCTCTCAGTCTCAAGCTAACCGTTTGAGAGCTGCACAGCTGAGGAGAACCAGCCATATTGGTAAACAGATATTATATAGGCGCTACTGCCAGGACGAAACACGTGACGTGACAGAGAGCTGCAAAATCATAGCCGTTTTCCAGCAAGTTAAGCTTGGCAATATTACGCTCTACTGCCGAAGTGATGATGCAATAAAATTTTAAGCTACTCAGTGTGCATATTGGAAAATAGGAGTGATTGTTATAACATTCGCATGCCTGTAATAGTCATTGAAGGCCAGAGGATTTTACTCGACCCGGAAGGATGGAAGAATGAACGCTCAAATTTGGCTTTTTTCAAGGCTTACTCGTCAAGTTTGCTTCTGTGTTACAACTAAATTTCTTTAAAGTATAATATAGCTGTGAAGAAAATATTTTAGGTGCAACATTTATGTCAAAGCATAGATCGAAATATCATCCATCTTCGTTTCGAATGAATCACATAATGTAATAATGTATCAATGCATACACCCAACCAGCGTATAAGTTCTGTATAAAAACTTTACAGAAACTGCATAACATTTTGGCATACACTTTTTCGTAATATTTCCATACAACCATTGAATTGAGATCTTGAGCGCAGGCTAGTGAGGCTGACTACAGGAAGCTGGCCCAAGACGTCGCCGAGGTGAGGTCGTTGGGGGCGAAAATGATCATCCAGTACAAGCAACTGAACGAGGTCACGAACGCGGACGACGTCGTCTCTGCCGTGAGAAAAGTGCGGCTAGAGGTCGAGAACCTTAGGTACCCAAAAGGCTAATGGGAGGGAAGCTGAAGATTGACTGGTCAGTATGCCCAGTAGGCAAACTCCAGCCGCTTCAGTGGACAGGTGCTACCGGTGCTTAAAGTCGAGGCACAAGTCCACAATCACTGTAGCAACCGTCGTCGTTGTGGTGAAGAAAGCACAAGGCTCAGGAATGCGATAGAGCACCAATATGCCTCATCTGCGCCAGTAAAAGGCAAGCCTGTAACCACGTTATGGATGGATCTTGCGTATTGCGTGGATCATCGGAGAGACAAACAAGAAGAAGCTTTGTAAGCAACACAGCTGCTGTGGTAATTGGTCTCGGAGTCCAGGACCGATGTCGCCCTCCTGTCCCTGTACAACGTACAACCCGTACAACGTCCCTGTCTATAACGGCAATTGGGAGGCTGACCCGGGGGTACCCGTTCCAAGGGATGATACACTCCTCTGCTGAGGGTGTCGTAACAGCCGAGATCAATAATGTGTTCTATTGTAGCTGCTATGCCCCATCAAGGTGGCCATTAGAACAGCTCAACCAGATGATCGATAGGCTATCATCTGACCTAGTGAGTCGTAAGCCGGTCGTCATAGCAGGAGATTTTAACGCAGTGGATGAGGGCTACACCCATATTGATCATTTATCAACTCGCTTTAAGATCAATAATTATTACACGCAGAAAAAACTCTTGTAAATACAATGATATTTGATGTAAATTTAACAAGAATTTCACATTGTTTTGGCGGTAAAAAGAAATATTATTATTTCAACAATCCAGTATTGTTGTTCTTTTAGAAGCTTTAAAAGCTTCCAAATATCAAAAAGCTTCTATACCATCCGCGGAGCAATAATAATATTGTTGTTTCAAACAGAGATGTATTTTAGATTTCAACATCATTATTTTTGAAACAAATAAAAAAGCTATTATTATTTTAATAATAATCTTTATTGAATTTTCGCAGTACAATTGGATTTGATGATGATCCAATTCAAATAATAAGACAATGTTTTTATGGAAATATATTTTATTCGTGCATTTTCAAACTTAAAATTACCTATAAAACATCACTTATAATTGGAGATTTAAAAAGCGTCCAGAGTGTGCAGCTGGGATCTGAAACAAAACTATATTAGAAGTCGAAATAAACCTTTATGAGAGTAAATACTTACATGATAAAAATTCATATCTATCTTCATGTTAGTTCTGGGCAGAGCAAAGAAAGATATTTTCACAGGCACCCATGTAATCCTTCGGATGCTAGATTTCCATCGTACATCATTTGGCAACTGGAACTAGAATTATTGAGAAGGTTAGTAGGGACTAGGGAGTCAGAAGCGGCAGTAACCTACCTTAACCATCGGGTACATCAACGGTTCCACCGGCTATGTATCGTCCACTTAGATAAATGAATAATTAAACTATATCTATCTATAGGTTCAAACTTTCTGTTCTGTTTACATATTTCTAGCGGAACGGTTTAAAATGTCCCAATTGAGTTTTATAAACAAATTTATTTTTGTCATTTATGATGCTGTTTTCATCCATCCACGAAATGTAATTACATGTTGAAAATAATCATATATTTTACCCTCTGTATTACGATGTCTGGTGTTTAGAAATAGATAATAATCATGCATGTTTTAATAAAGCCCGTTTGCTCACATCAATCAATGAGACATTTTTAAATTATTCTCTGTAATTATCTTTTCGGGAAAGCTCAATTTCACAGGATAGTTAAAACAATGATATTTTCTTGTTAAAATCAGCAAGACATTTCGGTCGGAGACGAGCCAGCCTCGGGCTGAAAGTCTCCTTAATAAAGATACAAAAAAAAGCAAGACATTTCTTGTCGAAATAATAATATGCAAGGTAAACTTGAAAATAAATATGTATTTGAAAATAACAAGCGATATTTTTGATTCAATGTGAATTGTTTTGTGTCCGTGTGGGATGAAAATGGGAGCTATGGGATGAAGCGAGATGAAGTGTCGAACCTTTCATACAATTTCATATCAAAGAAACCGTGTTTAAAAATTCATAAATATCTTCCTTAGGATGTTTTCAAATGTGTAAATTGACATCACTTGAGCTTTCTCAAAAGCTCATTTCCAACAGTATTGTTGAAACAATAATATTTCGTTATTGTTATTATGTTACCAAATCTTGTAGAAACAATAATTGTTGTCGTATTTTCAAATGAATGTTAACATTTAAAAACAACAATCTTATTTTTTAATTCAATGTAAACAGTTTTCTGTCCGTGTATGGCGTGCAACATCCGAGGTCCAGGGATCCATGTCACGTCCGTGGGTGGAGGACCAATCACTTCAACAGCAAAATTTTCACCGCGGCCCTGGGACTGGAAATCAACACTGAAAGTCTGATTCTGAAGATGCATTTCAACTTGTTTTACACAGCTGTGCGAAAAAAAAATGGTCCCCTACATAAAATGAGCCAGAACAAAGCGTTTTATCAAACCCCATCGGTGGGGCCGGTCTATCCCAATCAAGTGCGATAGTTTTGTTTTCATGGCTTGTTACGATTCAGGAGGTTTTTCCCTCTCTTTTATCGTTGTTCGTTATCTATCGAGAGCGATTTCTGCAAACCCTGTCTGAACATCAACACGGATTTACTTCGAAGCGATCAACAGTCACCAATCTGGTTCTCTATACAACTTCGATTATTCATTAAATGGAACATGGTCACCAAACGGATGCGATATACACCGATTTCTCTGCCGCATTCGACAAAATCAATCATCAAATAGCCATGGTAAAACTCTCCCGCCTAGGATTCAATGGAGGAATCTTACCTCACCGGCCAAAATATGTCAGTGAAAATTGGGGCGCACTGCTCAACTCCATTAAATGTCACACCGGCGTTCCACAAGGAAGTCACCTGGGGCCATTCATATTCCTGTTGTATCACCGACGATGGACCAACTTTTAAAGTGTTATAAACTGTCGTTTGGTGATGACTTTAAACTATATTTCACCATAAAACTCGCAGCCGATGCTGATTTTCTTCAAAATCAATTCAACATTTTTGCTGAATGGAGCGATGCTAATCGTATGATACTGAACCCGTCTAAACCGTCTTTGGCCAATCTCGGTTTCATCTCCCGTATAACAAAGTCATTCAAAGATGTTTATTGCCTGAAGGCGTTATATTGTTCATTGGTTCGATCAATACTCGAATATGGGTCGGTAGTAATGCTTCCATTTTACCAGAATGGTTGTATGAGGATCGAAGCTATGCAGAAAAAAATTGTAAGATATAACAACCCAGACAATCTGCCGGTGCCAGTTAATCAACCTGGATCTCCTTGGAGTGCGCAGGAACGTTTCTAAAGCAATGTTCGTTTCTGATATTCTGGTTAGCCGAATAGACTGTGCCAGATCAACATTCGACGAAGAATATTTAGGAATAATGAATTTCTGCGCATACCGGTTGCAAGGACTAACTACGGCTTTAACTCTCCTTTATTGAGCATGTGTCGAATTTTTAATAAGTGTTTCAATGTCTTTGATTTTAATTTGTCTAGGAATACTATCAAGAAAAATGTTTGGCGTTTACTAGTATATTTCGGTGTATTTAGATATAAGGTAAATCTGTCATTAGAAATTGTCGTGGCCGAGCGAATATCCTTAGGACATCCGTCGAATATCTGAATTCTCATGGGCTGTGTACTCACAAGTATGTTCTGACAGAACGAGTAGTTCTAGTGATACAAAGGCGATGTACCTCATATTCGGATTAGTATTTATCGTCTATTTCTTTCTTTCGTTCTGTCAATCGAGCTCATTTTCGTGTGCTAATGAGGGCCTACTATTCGAACGCCGATTGCTTTGATTTAGCAATTCAAATCTCATTTAAATAATTCATGCTTCCATTTTGTATATTCGATTACTATTTTAACACAATCCGCTTCTACCACAGGAATGTATTATTCTGTTGGTAGAAAAGATGAGAAGGTTTTGCGCTCTCTTGAGTAAGAGTTTACAATATTCAACTCAAGAGAGCTTTTCCCTGCTCCTAAATAAAATGAAATCAATAAATGCTATACTGCCTATGATCGCATATCTTTATTTATTTATTTATGATTTCTATTAATTTATTTATTATATCAGTCCCATCTTTGCTTGATTTCCTATTCATATGGGACAAATATGCGATTATGTGCAGTATAGGATCTTTTTTTTAATGGATCCTGTACACCTCCGGTGGTGCAAAGGGCCGACTTGAAAGATCTCCATCCTGAGCGTTGCCCGGCTATCGCTTTAACCTGTTGCCAGGTTAGATTTCGGTCGACTTCTATTATTTCTTTATTGAGGCTTCGCCGCCATGAGCCTCTGGGTCTGCCTCTGATGCGATGTCCCGCTGGGTTCCAGTCTAATGCTTGTTTACAGATTTCGTTTCCGCCCCTACGTAGAGTGTGGCCGACCCAGCCCCACTTCCGATCCCGAATTTCTGTTACTATCGGACTCTGGTGACAACGACGATGGAGCTCGTTGTTTGAGATCCAGTTGTGAGGCCACCAGGTCCGAATTATATACCGCAGGCATCTGTTAATGGACACCTGCAGCCGTTGAGTGTTCTCCACTGATACACACCATGTTTCGCTAGCGTATAACAGCACAGATTTCACGTTAGAGTTGAAAATTCGTATTTTGATGCGTTCACTTATCTGCCTGTTTTTCCAGATATTTCTTAAACTCGCAAAGGCAGCCCTTGCTTTCTTGATCCGTGCGCCTATGTCGATCTTGGTACCGCCGTCTAACGCCATTTGGCTACCAAGATATTGGAAGTTTTCAACATTCTCCACTGGTTGCCCGGGTACTGTGAAACTGGAAGGAGTCACCGTGTTTACATCCAACGATTTGGTTTTGTTGACGTTGATGACTAAACCTGCCGATGAGGATCGCTCGGCAAGATCGTTGAGCTTACTCTGCATATCAGAGCGCCGTTGCGCGAGGAGTGCAACGTCATCCGCCAATTCGAAGTCGTTTAGGTGCTCCATGGTTATAGGCTGCCATAACAGCCCGCGGTTTGGTTCACAGTCAATGTACCTACCAGAATTTCGTCGATTACGATTACAGTAACGGTGATAGAATACATCCTTGCCTCACACCAGCTACGACCCGGATAAGGTCCGACAATACCCCATTGTTCAGCACTCTACACGTAAAGGCCTCGTACTGTGCCTCGATGAGGCCGATGATTTTCTCAGGAACCCCCTTGCGTCTCAGGGCGCCCCACATATTCTCGTGATTGAGACGGTCGAAAGCTTTTTCGTAGTCAATGAATATCAAGTAAAGGGACTCTTGGATTTCGTTGACCTGCTCCAGAATGATACGGAGTGTGACAATATGTTCCACATCTTCCAGCACGAAATCCGGCCTGCTGCCGCCGGAGAGACGCATCGATCTTCTCCTGAATCCGGGCTAGGATAATTTTGCACAGAACTTTGAGAACGGTACACAGCAACATAATGCCTCGCCAGTTATCGCATACAGTCAGGTCACCCTTTTTGGGCACCTTCACTAAGATACCATGCATCCAGTCGACCGGGAAAGTTGCGGTGTCCCAGATATTACGAAATAAACGATGCAGTAGTTGAGCGGATGTCATGGGGTCAGCTTTGAGCATCTCGGCTGATATGCGGTCGATCCCTGGGGCTTTATTCGATTTCATGCTTTGGATGGCTGTTTGAATCTCTAGCAGTGATGGAGCTTCGGTATTGACGCGTGTTGTACGTCGGATCCTAGGCAGATCATGCCGAGGTGGTGATGGCCTGGCTGGCACTTGAAAAAGTTGCTCGAAGTGCTCGAACCAGCGTTTCAGCTCGTCAGTTGGGTCGGTCAATAACTGATCATTCGCGTTTTTCACAGGCATCGTTGCATTCATCTTCGCCCCGCTTAAGCGTCGTGAGATATCGTAGAGGAGGCGAATGTCCCCGGTTGCGGCGGCTCTCTCTCCTTCGTCGGCCAGAGAGTCTGCCCACGCTCGCTTGTCCCGTCGACATGAGCGTTTTACTTCCTTCTCAAGAGCCGCGTATCGTTGACGGGCTAGGACTTTGGCTCCTCTGGTTTTCGATCGCTCTATCGCGGCTTTGGCTTCTCTTCGCTCCTCTATCTTCCTCCAGGTCTCATCGGTGATCCATTGTTTTCTCTGGGTGCGCAGTTCGCCCATATTGTTCTCGCTGGTGGCGATGAAGGCATTCTTAATGGCGGTCCATTGGTCTTCCACGCTGCCATTCATTTCATTTATTTAGTTAACATCTAAACAGATAACACTGAATCAACAATTTGACGCCACAATGCACGGTTCGAGGCCGCATCTCTCCATCTATCGTCTATCGTAACACTCCTTCCCAGGCGGGCTCTGTCGCGCTCGGTTCCGCCCACAAGCATGTACTTTGTCTTTGACGCATTCACCACCAGTCCAACTTTTGTTGCTTCACGTTTCAGGCGGGTGCACAGTTCTGCCACCTTTGCAAATGTTCGGCCCACAATGTCCATGTCATCCGCGAAGCAAATAAATTGACTGGATCTGTTGAAAATCGTACCTCGGCTGTTACACCCGGCTCTCCGCATGACACCTTCTAGCACAATGTTGAACAACAGGCACGAAAGTCCATCACCTTGTCTTAGTCCTCGGCGCGATTCGAACGAACTGGAGTGTTCGCCCGAAATCTTCACACAGTTTTGCACACCATCCACCGTTGCTTTGATCAGTCTGGTAAGCTTCCCAGGGAAGCTGTTCTCGTCCATAATTTTCCATAGCTCTACGCGGTCTATACTGTCGTATGCCGCCTTGAAATCAACGAACAGATGGTGCGTTGGGACCTGGTATTCACGGCATTTTTGAAGGATTTGCCGTACAGTAAAGATCTGGTCCGTTGTCGAGCGGCCGTCAACGAAGCCGGCTTGATAACTTCCCACGAACTCGTTCACTAATGGTGACAGACGACGGAAGATGATCTGGGATATCACTTTGTAGGCGGCATTAAGGATGGTGATCGCTCGAAAGTTCTCACACTCCAGTTTGTCGCCTTTCTTGTAGATGGGGCATATAACCCCTTCCTTCCACTCCTCCGGTAGCTGTTCGGTTTCCCAGATTCTGACTATCAGTTTGTGCAGGCAAGTGGCCAGCTTTTCCGGGCCCATCTTGATGAGCTCAGCTCCGATACCATCCTTACCAGCTGCTTTATTGGTCTTTAGCTGTTGAATGGCATCCTTAACTTCCCTCAAGGTGGGGCTGGTTGGCTTCCATCGTCCGCTGAACTGACGTAGTCATCTCCTCCGCTGCCTTGACTTTCACTGCCTGTACTCTCAGCGCCATTCAGATGTTCCTCGTAGTGCTGCTTCCACCTTTCGATCACCACACGTTCGTCCGTCAAGATGCTCCCATCCTTATCCCGGCACATTTCGGCTCGCGGCACGAAGCCTTTGCGGGATGCGTTGAGCTTCTGATAGAACTTGCGTGTATCTTGAGAACGGCACAGCTGTTCCATCTCCTCGCACTCCGCTTCTTCCAGGCGGCGTTTCTTCTCCTGAAAAGGCGGGTCTGCTGTCTCCGCTTCCGTCTATAACGTTCCACGTTCTGCCAGGTACCTTGCTGCAGCGCGACCGCCCGCGCTGCGTCCTTCTCCTCCAGAATCTGTCTGCACTCTTCGTCGAACCAATCGTTCCGTCGACTTCGTCCCATATACCCGACGTTGTTCTCCGCTGCGTCGTTAATGGCTGCTTTAACTGTACTCCAGCAGTCCTCAAGAGGGGCCCAATCGAGCTCACCCTCTTCCGGCAATGCTACCTCGAGATGCTGCGCGTATGCAGTGGCGACAACAGGTTGCTTCAGTCGCTCTAGGTCGTACCGCGGCGGTCGTCGGTACCGAACATTGTTGATGACGGATAGTTTTGGGCGCAGTTTAACCATCACCAGATAGTGGTCAGAGTCGATGTTAGCGCCATATGTCCTGACGTCGATAATGTCGGAGAAGTGCCGTCCATCAATCAGAACGTGGTCGATTTGTGATTCTGTCTGCAGTGGTGATCTCCAGGTGCATCGATACGGGAGGCTGTGTTGGAAGTAGGTGGTGCGAATGGCCATATTCTTGGAGGCAGCGAAATCAATTAGTCGTAGGCCGTTTTCGTTCGTCAGCCTGTGTGCGCTGAACTTCCCAATAGTCGGTCTAAACTCCTCCTCTTGGCCAACCTGAGCGTTCAAATCTCCTATGATGATTTTGACGTCGTGGCTTGGGCAGCTGTCGTACTCACGTTCGAGCTGCGTGTAGAATGCGTCCTTATCATCATCAGTGCTTCCGGAGTGTGGGCTATGGACGTTGATTATGCTGAAGTTGAAGAACCGGCCTTTGATCCTCAACCGGCACATTCTTTCATTGATCGGCCACCACCCGATCACGCGCCTTTGCATGTCGCCCATCACTATGAAAGCTGTTACCAGCTCGTGTGTGTTGCCGCAGCTCTGGTAGATGGTATGATTACCTCTAAACGTTCACACCATTGATCCCTTCCAACAAACCTCCTGCAGCGCTACGATGCCGAATCCACGGTCCTTGAGCACATCGGCGAGTATGCGTGTGCTCCCGATAAAGTTGAGAGATTTGCAGTTCCACGAACCGGGTTTCCAATCGCTAGTCCCTTTTCGTCGCAGTGGTCTTCGCCGATGGTTCCGCTCCGTACTCTCTTGTTGATTGTTCGTTGCTTATGATTTTTTAAAGGCTGGCTTGCAGGGCCTGACACCAAACCCCCTAAATTTCCGGAGGACCATGGTGCACAGTTTCACTTAGAGTCCCTCGCTGGCACTCGGACGATGATCAGCCGCCCCTAACATGGAGAACAGACGCTGTTGTGAGCCGATCCTGACATGGAGAACAGACGCTCGATAAGATTTGCACCTCCGGAGAGGAGCAAACCCCCCCCCCCCCTTTCCCTGTCAGCATACGACCATAGTTCCCACCGGGGTTGTTTACCCGATCTTCCCTAAGGTTGCTCGTATCCCGGCCAGCACCGCGGGGAGGTTGGGATAGGAGTTGCCAGAGGCAATTTAAATGTATTAATTAAAACTTACATAACAAATAAGAATGATAGTGTTAAGAAAACACGGCACACCTAGTCTAAAAGATGAATGCATGTATTAGATAATAAGCAAATATATAGTTTAAATAATAATAAGCAAATACATAGTTAAAAAATGCTGAGGCTGTGTTCGATTCCCGGTGCCGGTCTAGGCAATTTTCGGTTTGGAAATTGTCTCGATTACCCTGGGCATAAAGTATCATCGTGTTGGCCTCATGATATACGAATGCAAAAAATGGTAACATGGTTTAGAAACCTCGCGGGTAATAACTGTGGAAGTGCTGATTGAATACTAAGCAGCGAGGAGGCAATGTCCCCTGGGGGATGTAATGCCAATAAGAAGAAGAGGAAGACATAAACATTAATAAAGATATTCCTATGTCATAATTCCATGCTAACTTTCGTTTGCAGCCAAGTCGAAAGAATCATTCTGAGCAACGGAAAAAATAATGGTATTAATCTGTGGTATTAACTACCGACAATGAATATTTTCTACTAGGTTTGTCACAGCACTACTGTTTAAACGTCGAAATGAAACACAAGTATCAAAACCGATTTACAGCGCAATCAACGAAACAAAACTATTACCGAGCCCTTTATTCGAATACAATTTCCATTTACGTAAGTAATGAAACCAGACATCACCAGACCGGTCCATGCCACGGTAGCAGCATGGTGACATCGGACCACTCGAGCTCCCCGGCTAATGGATTATGCTGTAACTTTCAGCGCGCACCAGAAGACATTATTTTTGCGAGCTCCATTCACGCATAAATCACCCGAGGGACTTTGAAGAAGTTTTGAGCCCGGAGAAAAATTGAGGCCGAATAGCAGAAATAAAACTTTCCCTCATCTCGACACAAATGGGCATCCGATCTCAAACTACGGTAAAAAGGGAAACTGCTATGGAAGCTGAAAGAACCGGAGCTGAACTGCAATGTGGGAAATCTGGCTTTCTCGCACAAAATGCATTTCCACCCAGCCACGGGTGTACCGATGTAATTAAAATGCATTTAAGTGCCCCATTCTTTAGCAGCCAGCTCTACATGCATGGAGGATTTCGTCCTCTGTTCTGTCGCACTAGCAGCGGAGCTCGTTGACTCGGTGGGTGTGAATCTGGGACATAGCCGAATGCGAGGGTGTTCTCGATGCCACTGACGACGACGAAGGGTCCATAAAGTAATAAGCCTCCAGCTAACTAAGTATATGTGCAGCACGGGCATAGGCCTATTACACTCCAAACCAAGGTCCGGTGTGTGGGGGGTGAGTAAGGAGCATCCTGTATCGATCCGCTATGTGATGCTGGCTGGCTGTTAGTGAGGCTACGGAAATGTGAAAAGTGCGAATAGACGAGAATCTCGGAATGATGTAACACAACAAATACAGGCAAATGTGTCTCCAAGCAGCCAGTAGGTTCGAAGGGTGAGGATTAGCGCTGACCGATTCTGTTTTATGTGGGTATGGGAAGGACACAGTGGACATGCTGCGGCTCTGTGAGGGGATGACGGTGTTTACGCTGCACACTATACAAACACAATAATGTTCCACTACTGGGAAAGAACTGGGCGTTGGACGTGTCGCAGTCGTGGCTCGGGTGGTCGATTTTCCCATAGTGAAGGATGTGCTCGGAATGGGCCCGTAGAAGGGATTTGAGAAAAGTTTCTGTAAAAAGCGGCACGGAACAGCCTCGCGCCACCTCACCATGTCTTCTCACCCGCCGCCCGAGAAAATGCTATAAAAACAAATATAACCCGTAACAGATGCCGTACAGTGCCGCTCAGTCAGGATCCGTTTCCTCCACAGAGCCATAGCTACAGTTCGTTTGGCACGTGCACTTATGTATTACAGTATAGAGTAATTGCATTTGGGTTCCATCCTCGTCCAACGTTTCGCGGCTCAGTTGGGTTACTTCTCACCCCAAGTGCGGTCGCAGTATTTCCTGCAATCTGAAAATATACAGCTGCGGACATAATATTTGCCTTTCGGAAGATTTTTCCATTTGTTCCACTACAAGGTGGATGCCCGGAGCGCCGACTGTCGTATAAATAAATTATACGACGGTGACTGAACTAGTTAACAGCATCATCTATACAGACGTTATGTTCACGCAAGAGTTCAACCGATCCAGTAATGTATATGTGCTTCGTACGCAATCGTCACTCCGTAGAAATCTTAAGAGTTTTTGGTCGTTTTGGTCTCTAAGCGAAAGGAAGCAAAACTGTCTTCGTGTGTACATCTTGGTGAAGAATTTGCCAGCTCCGAGACGGAAAAGTCTAATCTGTTTGCACAACATTTCCTTATTACCTTCAATGCCACTAGGGCCACTGTCGATCAAATAGATGCCCCAAACCACTCCACACCAAGCAATGCTTTAGGTTTACATTCGGTTTTGATCGATGAATAGACAGTTCAGTTAGCCATCAGAAAGCTGAAAAGATCGTACACTGCCAGTCCAGATGTTATTCCGGAATCCAAATTTCAATCTACTCGCGTTTTCAAGGGTACATCACTCAATACTAAAGCAAACGACAACTGTCATTTTTATCGTCGCAGCATGCGTGAAACAATAACCGTATTGAGTGATGTGCTCTTGAAAACGAGATTGATTAAGTAGGCTTACTGCTCCTCTTGCCCTAGGATCTCTTGCCCAGCAACCCCTATTCCTACCACCCCTCTGGTGTTAGCCGGGCTACGAGCAACTGCAGGGAAGATCGAGTAAACAACCTCGATAAAAACTATAACCGTATGCTGACAGGGAAGAGGGATTGCTTCTATCCGGAGGCGCATATCCATTCGAACGCCTGTTCCCCATGTTAGGGGTGGTTGATCATCGCCCGAATGCCAGTGAGGGACTCTAAGCAAAACTCTGCTGCATCGTGTCAGCATCGAGTAGGCAACCCCTTCAACGCGATGTAGGTAGCCTACCGAAGATTCTTCAGATACAAAGAGGGGCAAAAGTAGAGCAATGGGTGGATTCAACAGAAACATACCCGGCAACGAATGAAGGACAACGATTGGATAGCCGGATCTGTTCACAAGCAAGTATTTGACCTCAGAAACCAGCTCACTCTCTTAATCATTTTCCGACTCTAGTCGTCACCAATCAATGGATCTGTTGTGCATGTGGACACTGGAACGCAGCGCAAACTTAGCACAAGCCTGATGGAAGTTCCCTTTCCTCCAAAGAATCATTTGCTCAAGCCCTGCGCATCTATTACCGGAATTTGCGTGGGCTCCGTACTAAAGTGGATTCTTTCTTTCTGTCTGCTAGCGAATGCGACTACGACGTTATCGTTTTAACAGAGACTTGGCTAGACGAACGAATCTTCAGTTTACAGCTATTCGGCTCCAAGTTTGTTGTACGATAGTACAGATCGTAATTCAGTCAACAGTATCAAATCTCGAGGGGGAGGTGTTTTGATAGCAGTGTCATTACGTTGGAACAGCTATGTTGATTCTACATTGACGAGCACAGCGTTGGAACAGTTATGGATCAGAATTTCTACGACAGATCGATTAGTTAGCATTGGAGTACTATATCTACCTCCAGATCGGCGTTGCGATATGAACAGCATTCAGGATCATCTGAACTCTATCGGTTCCATTGGTTCCAATCTGGGCTTCAATGACTTCGTCTTACAGCTAGGAGACTATAATCAACCTAGCCTAGAATGGGTTGCGTCGGAAGACGGGTGCTTGTACGTGAACCCTCAGTCCGCTCTTATTGCCAGTAGGTCCATATTGGTCGATGGTTTCTCGTTTAATGGGTTAACTCAGCTTAATGGAATTCCTAATAGAAATATTCGATTTCTAGATCTTGTCCTCGCCAACGATGCAACTGAATCAACTTGCACTGCTTTAGAAGCCATCGAACTTCTCATCTTCCAGGATACTGACCATCTGCGGATGCATCCCGCTCTCGACAGTTGTGAAACTACCGGGCCTGATCACGTTGTACGACGCTCCTGACGTTTGTCAAATGTATGACTATCGCCGAGCAGATTACGAAATTATTTGCGATGCTATTACACGTATTGATGGGTCACCCATCGAACATAACGTCTGTATAGATGATGCTGTTAACTAGTTCAGTCACCGTCGTATAATTTATTAGCGTGCCCTTGTCCCATCCGAAGCCTAAGCCTCCCTGGTAGAACACCCATCTGCGTCGGCTAAAATAAAGTAGAGCAAAAGCATTGCGACAATACTGCAAGAATCGCAAACTGGTTACGAAGCAAGAGTTCAACCGATCCAGTAATGTATATGTGCTTCGTACGCAATCGTCACTCCGTAGAAATCTTAAGAGTTTTTGGTCGTTTTGGTCTCTAAGCGAAAGGAAGCAAAACTGTCTTCGTGTGTACATCTTGGTGAAGAATTTGCCAGCTCCGAGACGGAAAAGTCTAATCTGTTTGCACAACATTTCCTTATTACCTTCAATGCCACTAGGGCCACTGTCGATCAAATAGATGCCCCAAACCACTCCACACCAAGCAATGCTTTAGGTTTACATTCGGTTTCAATCGATGAATAGACAGTTCAGTTAGCCATCAGAAAGCTGAAAAGATCGTACACTGCCAGTCCAGATGGTATTCCGTCGTCAATACTGAAGAACTGTTCCAACTCACTGTCTTCGCACTTAGCCAGGCTGTCCACACTGTCGCAGCAGGAGGGCAAGTTCTCTGATAAAAAGGCGATAAAATAAATGTACAAAATTGCCGAGGCATCACATCCCTAAGCCTGCTCCAAGGTATTCGAGATAATCATGAGAGAACTGAGATAGAAGAGAGAACTGGATAGCGACCGGTGACTTCATGGAAGGCCACGAACACGCTGCACGTAGTGTATCGGTCATGTGCACCCTAAACGTTCGGGGAAACTGGAGGAACATCGCCAACGGCCGACGATTATGGAGCAGTGAAAAACGAAAAGTTTAAAGTGAAAAGTGAGCAGCGAGAAGTGAAACGTGTAAAGTGTGAAGTGAAAAGTAAAAACTTAAAAGTGAAAAAGTAAAGTGAAAAGTGAAAAGTAAAAGCTAAAAAGTGAAAAAGTAAAGTGAAAAGTGAAAAAATAAAATAAAAAGTGGAAAGTGGATAGTGGAAAATCCAAAGTGAAAAGTCAGAAGTGATAAATAAGAAATGAGAAAAGAAGTGATATGTGAGAAATAAGAAAGGCTGGAAGACATGAGATGGAAGAAGCATGAAATAAAGAAGAAGGAAGACGAAAAAGGAAGAATGATGAAAGAAGAAGGAAGAAGAAAGAAAGAAAAAAGAAACAGAAAGCAGGAAGAAGATAGAAGAAAGAAAAAAACAAGTAAAAAGAAGGAAGTAGGAAGAAAAGAGAAGAAAGAAAAATGAAGGAAGAAATAATGAAGAAGGAATAAGGAAGAAAGTAGAAGGAAAAACACAGAAGGAATAATGAAGATAGAAGAAGGGAATGGAAGAAAGAAGAGGGAAGAAAAAGAAGGAAGAAGGAAAATATAGCATGAATAAAGAAGAAGGAGGTATGAACAAGTAAGAAGAATGAAGGAAGAAAGAAAGAGCAAGGAGAAAGAACCCATTTTTTCACAGCACAAAGGAGAAAAAAATAAAAAATATAAATTTCTTTTTAGCTGTGTAACACTATCCAACAAAATTGAACTTTTTTTCGCCCCTTTCAAACATTTTCAATGTACTCAATATATTTTTAAGCTGTTGAGTATTCCTTTTAGCAATATTTATTTATTTATTTAATGATCTATATAGTAACATAAATAACCTTTAAAGGTTTTCAAAGTATATGATACCATAACTATAACTATTTGCAGAATGCCATTGTACTCTAACTACGGTTGAAAAATGATGTAATTCTATTTTTAAACGAATGAAAATGTCTTTCAAGCCTACAATTTGACGGTAACTCGTTCCATAATTTGACCGCGCGGTGATGAAATGAATCCTTCAAGTAATTTGTGTAGTATCTCGAAACAATCAGTGACGGTGTTCTTGCTGAACGCGTATAAGTGAAAAAGTTTTCGAGATATTTAGGAGGGTTGTTAAGTATGTTAAACGTTTGTGTGCATGTTCTAATCTTAAGATGGTTAGAAAAACTGCACCCAAGAAGTAGATTAGCGTAATTTGATATGTGGTCAAACTTTCTTAAATTGAATACATATCTTGTAATAGTGTTAAATACTAGTGTCAGTTTTCTGAGGTTCCTTTGAGAAACAAGCCCAAATAGTACATCTCCGTAATCCAAAAGTGGTATAATTTGAGATCTAGCCATTTTTAGTCTAATATGTTGAGGGGTGTAATGTCTTAATATTACTAAGTTATGGAGAGCGTTGTATACTTTACCACACACAGCATTAACTTGAGCATTCCAATTCATATTGCAATCAATGATAATTCCAAGGTTTTTAACTGTTTCAGAATATTCAATAATGTTATCCCCAACTTTTACCATCGGGGCATCTCGCACACACATACGTTTTGTACGGAAAATAATAGATTGGGTTTTCTTGGTGTTTAGTGTTAGTCCAAAATTATCACACCATCTGACCACATTATTAATGTCGATGTTCATTTTCCTAACTATTTCCGGAAGATCACTATGTTTGCCCGAAATATACAACTGGCAATCATCAGCGTATAAATGGAACTTACAAAATGATAGTGCAAGGGGTAGATCATTTATGTACATCGAGAATAGCAGGGGACCCAGTATAGACCCTTGAGGTACACCACATGATACCGATATTTTCTTAGACCGTTTGTTGTTAAATTCAACGAATGAGGTTTACTGAAGGTTGATCCAGTTTAAAGTTTTGAAAAAGCTTATCACAAAGTAAGTGATGGTTAATTGAGTCAAATGCCTTACTAAAGTCTAATAACACCATTAAAGTTGCCATTTTGTTATCAAGCGCCTCTCGAATATCATTTTCAATTCTAATCAAGGCTGTAACTGTACTGCAAGTTTTGCGATATCCTGATTGAAGTGTACATAGCAAATTATGTTGCGTTAAATATTCATTAAGCTGATTAGAGAGAATGGATTCAAATACTTTCGATAAAGCGCAAAGAATACTTATAGGTCGATAGTCTTTCTCTGATTTAGGATTGTCCGTTTTTTCTACTGGTATTACCTTTGCAGTTTTCCAACCACTAGGAAATTCGTAGCTAGTTATGCTAAAATTGAAAATATAGGTAATGTAGGGAAGAATAACAAGCAAAGACATTTTCAAGATTTTTAAAGGAAATTGATCATCTCCAACAGCATCACATGAAGCTTTAGCAAATTGACCTAGAACCTCGCCATTGGTTACACATTTAAATGAAAAACGAGATTGAGATACTGAGTCATTCAGTGAGTCGTTGAATGTATGTGGCACACAGTGTGAAGTAAAATAGCGATTTAGAGTTTCAGCGCAGACATCTCCTCCACCTGGTTTTGAATGTGTTTATTTAAGTCCAAGCCTTTTAATATTTTTCCAAAGTTGTTTTGAAGGTAAGTCCGCGTTAAGATTAAATGTAAGGTATTCACGTTTTGCCCGTTTAATTTCGCGGTTTGCCAAGTTTCTCAATTCTTTTAAGTTATTCCATTTTTAGCATCAGTTTTGTCACGTTTCCAACACTCGTAGACATCGGAACGATTTTTAAAAATTCGTTTGATGTGATTGTTTATCCATGCATGGTTCGGGTCTTTTCCAAGTTTCTTTTTCAATGGAGCATGCTTATTGAGAACTTGAGTAAATAGTTGATTGAAACAATCTAGCTTTTCGTTTACATTGATGCACTGGTAAATAGTATCAAAATTACAGTTTTTAAGGTCAGAAATAAATGATTCATTTTCAATACAATGATAATCTCGAGCCCAGTATTCTTCAGGAACTGCTTTTGGAAGCCTGCATTCGAAATCAACGCAGATAAAGTCATGGTCACTTATTCCACCAATTGACGATTGATAAATGTTATTAATAAAGTTAGTACAATTTCCAATAATTAAGTCAATCGTAGATGAAGGGCAACCAGGTTTATGGCAGGTGGGAGAGGTTTCTAAAAGTTTGAATGACAATTCCTTCAATTGGTCATGTAGCTTACGAGTCTTCCGTGAGTTTTCAAGCATCATGTTAATGTTAAAATCACCCATAATCAAAATATTTGGTTCTAGTAGCTGATATTTGAGAAATTAGATCGAAAACAATATCCAACTTTGAAACATTAATATCAGGTGGCTTGTAGATAACCCCACAGACTAAATTGACATGATTTAATTTTATAAATAAATAATCGATATCACTATCACAAACTGATTTTGAAATAATACTATACTTCAAATTCCGTTTCAAATAGATTGCAACGCCTCCCCCTCGATTTTTCTTATTACGTCGGTCAGATCTGATAATATTGTATCCATTAATATGGACAGACGTGTTCGTGTGAGTTGATTTTAGCCACGATTCAACAACAGCAAAAACGTTTAACTCTGCATTTTCAAGTAGGGAACGATAATTATCTACATTACTAATCAAGCTTCTAGCATTATGGACACCAATTTTCAAAAAGTTTTTAGATTTTTTCTGAAGAATAGATTTTACCTGATCACCATTTAAAAGTGAAAAGCTACATTTGAATCATAAATTGTATCTTCACTGTAAGGTATAAGCAATAACTTAGAAAGTACATTGGCATTTCCACCGATATCCACTTCCTTTATGTCGAAATTATTGGAACGGTTTGCTTCTCGTTTTTTGGTTCGAATTTACGTACCTCGACGCCTTCCGGCCAGTAAAACTTGTCGTTAACGAATGGAACAAGATTATCGGAAACAGACACTTTGAATGAAACAAAATAAAGCTCACTAATGTCCTTATTTCAAGGAACTAATTTCACACATTTCAACGAGGATTCTCCAACATTAATAGTCTCCCGTAAATATTCTACAATGTCATCTTCGGTTTGTTCCACATCAAAGGGGGTTACGTAGAACGACTTAAGGTGATCTGCAGTTAGGTTCCGTGTGTCCCGACGATGATTTCGGTTTACTACCCGTAGACGGCAGTTTTCGGTGATCACATTGTTAGTCCCAGAAGAAGAAGCAGCAGGTACAGCTCGTCTATTTGTTGCAGTTGTAGCCAGAGTAGAATTAGCGCCAGCACTGGTGCCGTCAGAAGCAATGTTTCTAGTTGCGGTATTAGCAGAAACTGTGGAAGTATATGGACGCTTAGCGGTTGATGTTGAGGAGGTGGTGGCGGTGGCAGTGGTGGTGGCGGTGGCAGTGGTGGTGGCAGTGGTGGTGGCGGTAGTGGCGGTGGCGGTGTTGGTGGCGGCGGCGTTATTCGTGGCGGGGGCATTGGGCGTTGTGTTGGCGTTTATATCGACATCACCTGACATGATAGCGGCAGTTGAGTTCGTGATGTTGTTATTTGGGAAAGTAACTCGACGGGGTGCAGTATCATCAATTTCATCACCAGCGGCATCATCAATCAAATCGGCGATAGACTCAACATCTTCACCAGATAGTGTCATGTTGGCGACATTCGAACGAAGCGACAAGTCCAAGTTGAAGCGATCGATGCTGTTATAAAACTCGGAATGATCTAGCATCGCTGGTCCCACCGAAGAAAAGTTTTGAGGTCTGGACGAAATATTGGAATCTCGTCTGATTGAGGTTGATATTGAAAGCAGGTTACAAAGTGTTTTCAAATTTTCGCCAAACTGTCCAATCCTAAGGTCCATTGAATCGACTCGTAGCAATAAATCCCGCATCGTCTTCATTATCACAGATTCCCGATTCATTATGCTAGGGTTGAAAATGACCCTACAGTTGTCGCAGAACCACAGAAGACCAACATTGGCTGTCCAAGCCTTAAAGTTGGTAGTGTTCAGACCCACGCAGCCCGGATGGTAAACTCCTCCACACAACCCGCTGCACAGAACACTTCTATCAGATCGCCCAACATTCCTACCGCAGGCCTTGCATGCATCCATGATTTAAAAAATCGGTTTGATGGAAGAGATTCAAATTGGAATTGAATTTCTCTGCTGTAAAAATAATTGGAGCAATGGCAAAGCGATGGTATAAGAATAAATACACTGTCTGGCCGAATGCAAGCTTGCAATGCGTTCCCTTTATCCACACTGAAAGTTTCACTATATTACGTACCGTCGCTAAAGCCGGTATCAGACCAGAGTCCTGCACATCAATTACAATGTTTCGGTTTTGGGGACTACCGAACGCACCGAGACTCGGGACTCTATCCGACACAACAGCACCGCTTCACAGAAGCGTGCAATGCACAGAGCAAAACAAAATCAGGTGATAATGGTACTAGTCGACTGCGTTCACAAGTAACCAGCCAGACGTTGTGTATGTAAACGTACACCACCGCGATGCCACTACAACAATTAAATCTACCTCGATACTTTTCGTTGATTCCAGTTTGGCTCCTCCAGGTGAACAAATTTTAAAATCACTTTAACAATAAAGTTTTGGCAGAAACTGATTGATCTTCAGTTATGTTCTGATTCACGAGCTGAGCTTCGTCGTTTCCCGACAATGAACTGGTTTGATCGATACTGTAACTCGCAGAAAATCGCTAAAATTTCGGACGTTATCTCGAAAGGCCTCTAATCAACAAGGTTGTCAACAAATTGTACAGGTTTTCTTTTAACATGCGCTTGATGGGAAAGCGTCATTAACAGTATAATGAAAAAATAAGTTTCCCCAAACTAATTTGCATGCAAACTTGAAACGGCTTGTGCTGAATCAGTTTTAATCCAAATGAGCTTAAATTTTCAGAGGACACTCAGAACATGGCCAAGAATCAGATGAGCACTGTGGAGCAAAATCGATTTTTTGAACCACCCTAATGTTCACCCACGTCGACACATTGGGGATGAGCCGGTGTTCCACTTTCCACTATCTGCATTGGCCCACTCCTGCTGCCACTTCACCATAGAGACCAGTCTCACCGTCTCCCTCACATTTCTGGTACCTCTCCGTTGGTAGCACTCGATATCCTCTGCTAAGGTTGTGCAGATTGGAATCATCCCTGCCAGTGGCGTAGCCACGGGGGTGGTTTTGGGTATAAAACCCCCCCCAAAGACAACATTTTTGGAAGAAAATTTTTTTTTCGAAAGAAAAAATGTTCAGAAACCCCCCCCAGACCAATTTTCTGGCTACGCCACTGATCCCTGCGATAACGCAAACTGCCTCTGACGAAATGGTTCGGTACGCACTCGCCACTCGAATGACCATTAGACGAAACACGCTATTCAACTTCCTGCGATTATGTTTCGTCTTGAGCGCAGCTCCCCAGGCTGGAACGCCGTACCTAAGTATTGAGGATGATACGGTTGCCAGAAGACGCCTACTGCTGCCTTTCGGTCCGCCGACGCGACGTTCGGCATGATCCTGGCAAGCGCAGTGACCATCTTAGCCGCCTTCTCGCAGGAATAGTCGACATGAGTGTTGAAATTCAAACGGTCGTCGATCATCACTCCTAGATGTCTCAAAGCCCGCACGGACGGTATGTCGTGCTCTCCGACGATAATCTGCATTCGCTGTATGATTCGGCAGTTGCTGACCAGCATCACTTCTGTTTTGTGGTGAGCAAGCTGCAGCTTGACTCCATTCATCCAGTTTTCAACTGCGTCGGTCGTCTCCGCCACCAGCATATCTACCTCTTCCAGCGACTCTCCGGTTATCGTTAGAACGACATCATCCGCGAATCCGAAGATCTTCACGCCTTTGGGCAACTTCAGCTTTAGCACTCCGTTGTACATAACGTTCCACAGCATTGGACTAAGTATGGAGCCTTGCGGAACACCCGCCGTAACCCTAATCGACTTCTACTCCGAATTCGTATCGTAGACCAGAATCCGGTTTTCGAAGTAGCTCTTAAGGATTCTACACAAATAACCAGGAACCCGCATTCCATGCAGTGCAACGGCGATGGCCTCCCAGCTGGAACTGTTAAATGCGTTTTTGACGTCCATCGTTACTACGGCGCAGAACCGATTGCCGCACCTTCTTTTTCTTGAATGCTTTCTCTGCAACTTCAACGACCGCCTTAATTGCATCCACCGTCGATCTGCCTACCGACTTGCATACCTGCAATGGTGACTCGGTCCTCATCTTCGTACGGTGCAGGCGGCCACATCGTAGAATCATGCTGCGGGAAAAGACCGTCCACGATGATCTTCAGCTTGTCCGGACACATCTTCGCTGGACCCTTGATTTTCGTTATTTCCCCAAGGATCAGCGTCAGCTTCTTGGCACAACTGCTTGAAGCAGTTGGACTTGCTGACTTTGATCTCCCGTTTGAAAGCCGCTCTAGCGGAAAACTATCTTACGCTCTCCTCTTACCCTTTCAGACCATGCCCTCTGAAAACGTCTCCTGGCCCTGAGACAGGCAGCACGAATATTGGCAAGAGATTATAGCCTAGGGCTAAAAACCTCATTAATAGAGATTTATAAAAAAAACTTTGATAAAGAAAAACGAAGGAACTACAATACATCTTGGAAACAGCGAAGATCAATGGATACAACAAGAAGGAAAGGACCCTACGACGAAATGGACATACAACGCTGACACCGATCGAGGAGCCGCTGAGAAGAGTTTCGGTCCCATATGATCAACACATCACCAACCAGCTACGCCCTCCACTAAGGAAATTCGGCATCGATTTAGTATTCTCCAGTAGAAGCAACCAACTCAAGTCTCTATTGGGTTCAACGAAGGATAAAGTAGAAATGTTGAATAAGGCGGGCGTTTAAAAAATAAGTTGTTCCCGATGTGAAAAAATCTATGTAGGCCAAACAAAAAGATCATTAGATATAAGGTTCAAGGAACATATGGCGGAAGTGAGTAAGGCGAAAAGAGAAAACGATAAGGGATTACATTACGAATTTAGATCTAAGGTAGCAGAGCATGTGTATGAGGAAAATCACCCAATTACGGCATCAAATATTAAAATCTTAAAAAATGTCTCTTCCCCATGGAAACTTGATGTAAATAGCTGAGAGTTTGGAAATTCACAGACAGGTACAAACAGCGCTGTTGAATAAGGATCAGGGAAATGGCAGTTCTTGGCTCTTCATGTTTCTACCTAAGCAATAAAGTCATTTACTGTATAGGTAAATAAAGTAGGCAAATAAGATCAGATTAGGTACCTAGCGTAGTATAAATAGTGTATGTTGCGATTGTTTTCATCAAGTCGAGTCAAGTACGAGACACTGAAGACGACCACACAGTTGAGGTCGAAATACGTATCTGCGAAGATAACGAAAATTAATTGGTGGAATTAAATGGAGAGTACTTAATTCGTCTTAGACGGTTTGATAAAAGGTAAACTAATTCAATACCAGCATTTACATGCTTCCTCTCCATTCAGTGAACATTTGGGTAGTATTTAGTAAGGCCACCACTGTAGCTGGATCTGCCATGACGTTATAAATAGAGCAATCTTGCCGAGCGGACTGGGCGTATGAGTGAGGGAAATAGGTGCGCCATGTAATGAAGCTGCGGAGCTGAGTGCTACGCAGGAGAATGAGTGGTACATAGCACAATCATGACACTATGCTGTTGTTATCAGTTCCTTCCATCCCTGAGTCAAGTGAGATGCTGGTTACTACATTTCACGCCAGAACACGCCGTGTTGTCACTTTGAATGGAATCCGATAGAAAATAAGCACTTTAAATACATCGAAGCGCACTTGCGTTTGCAGTCATAGTAATTCCAATTCTGGTTATGTTGGGAGTATGAGAAAAAAGAAGGATGTCCAAAATTAGCCTGTTTTCATGTGTAATTAAGGTCCCGAATGGCCGTAAACAAAATTCGGTTGACGGCGTGTTATCCATGCAGATCTGCAGATACGTTTAGGAAAATTTAATAAAGCTTAACATATAGTAGAGCTATTCATATTGTATTTAACATGACATTACACCTCGACATGATCACATTAGTTATTCTGGCTCACCCTTCATGTGTTCCACATTCCGGTCTAGACAAATGGACATCATTAATAATCCGCTGAATTCTACCGGTTGTTTGTCTGATCGGCTTTAAAGTGCATTCCAAAATGGGGCTGCATTTACATCAGCTTACCAGGAATATGGTCAGATTATCTTCTCCATCCAGTCAGTCAGTCACTCAGTTATCCTGGACGAAATTGTATTTGATTGAAAATTGGAATTGCAATCTGACAGTGACCCAGGGGCGATAATATTGGAAAGCTCATTCCCGTCTCGGGTCTAACCTCGAACGCATCATCCTGCGAACGTGGCAGAGCGGAAGGGCAATCGTCTGGTCATCATCGATCAAATTTCGCTCCACTATTTCCTCTCGAACATCGACATATCGTTCAGATCCATCGGAAAATCGGACGCAGCCGTAGGCTGCCAATGGGAAGGACCTTTACTGCCACCATCAATCATGGCAATGGTCAACATCTGGAATAAGCACAAGCAACGTTTAGCTAGACATGGAAATGAGCAATTACATAACCTCGCACATTGCGTTTCCTTTTCGCTGTATCGGTTCCATCGATAACCACATGCAGGTGTAATTCAAGCAAGGGAGTCGGAAAAGTTAATCGTTCGATTTGACCCCCGTTGGCAATACCGTTTAAGAGGATTAAGAACATGCTGTGTAAACAAAGGTTGTCACTCGCGGAAAGCCCTTGATGTGCCTTGATTGCCATGGCGACCTCGACGTATCTAGAAAACAGAGGTCCCCTTGCCCATCCACCATTGTCCGAACCGGAATCAAATAAAACGGCAATTTAAATTCAGTGGTTTGGTGGTTCCCAAATAATGGTATATCGCTCTTTCTTCAATGGGTTGACACAGCTCCGGATATCTTGAATGCTTAGAGTAATAATTACATATAGGAGTTATTATAGAGTACATTTGAATTTGAAACTAGCGTTACCCTTGTCAATATGTATAAATAATTTACATTGTATATGTGTTCATCGTAGAGGAAGGGTAAACAAATTTTACAGGAAGTGATATCAGTGTTCACATCCATCTAATGATATTTCTTTAACCAGCGATAACCATACCAAACTGTCGGTGTATCTATGCAATACAAAATTAAAATGAACATTAGTTATCAGTCATCATCATCACCCTAACTGAACGCAATTTGTTATGTATGCAATTTTGACTCAGGGCAGAACTATTCTCAGGCAATATGATGCACGATTGAGAACCGCTGCCCACTGTTCAGGACCATAATACAATCGAATCAGGCAAAATACCAGTCAGTCTGCCCAGCACAGCAGTAATAAACATCCTTGGACTTGGAAGAGGCTATGTTCGGATAAAACTGCCATCAACTTTTATGCACGCTGTTTTAGCATGCCTTGGCTAGGCTCCGTGGACTTTAGTGTTGAATGGCGTGAATGCACTTGGGCAGTGCCAGTGCAACGATTGAAGGGATTTAGACCTTCCCTGGTTTGCTAGCTTCCCACTATCATCATCATCATCGTCGTCGCCAGCTCCAGTAAATCAGAAGGATAATAGTCACAGTATCAGTCATGTAGAGAGGAATTACATAAAGCCAGTTCTCTGTACCAAAGCAATCCGCTCCTCGGTGTTTAATATCTGTCTCTCTGTGTCCACATTTTCTTACATTACCCGTACACTTCGTATATGTAAAGACTATGAGACTAATCAAATAACGGATTTTTGATAGAAGACTCGGAGACCCATAAGTATTGAGGTGATGTGTATGTGTGTGTCTCACTTTATGGCACTCAGCTTAATCTCCTTTTATCTTTATTGAAGAGATGTTCAGCCCGAAGCTGATTAATTTCTATAACATTATCTGATTGGCTAAAATAAAAAATCCCTCTGAAAAATTTGGAAATTGCCAATAAAGAAATCAGGGTAGCAGCAATAAAAAATATAAAATTTTCTTAAATACACATTTTTTTAACGAGGGGAATACATACCTGTAAATAATACCGTGTAAAAAAACCTCGTTAATTCAAAAATCCAAACCATCAAAAAAAATTCTTGGAATGGAAAAGAGTTAGAAGAATTTACTGATAAGTGAAATGACAATTCTATTTTTGCTGATGAGCAATTTGGTTTTCGCTATGGTCAATCAACCACTCAACAGTTCTTAAGGATTGCGAATTTAATTCGACTCAACAAATCTGAAGGATATTCGACTCAAACTGCTCTTCTCGATATCTTCTTCTTCTTATTGGCATTACATCCCCACACTGGGACAGAGCCGCCTCGCAGCTTAGTGTTCATTAAGCACTTCTACAGTTATTAACTGCGAGGTTTCTAAGTTGAATTTTAATTTTCCTCTGTACATTATTAAAGTGATCCAAAATTATTTATCAGATCGATCACAACAGGTAAACTATCAGTTTTCGAATTCTGATAGATTACCTGTAAGAGCTGGTATTCCCCAAGGCAGCATATTGGGGCCCATAGTGCATATCATTTTTACTTCTGACTTACCTGATTTACCACCAGGATGTCAAAAATCTTTGTTTGCAGATGACAATGACACGGGCCTTTCCGCCAAAGGGCGAAGCCTTCGTGTCATTTGTAGTAAATTGGAAAAAAGTTTGGATATTTTCTCCACTTAATTGCAAAAATGGAAAATTTCCCCGAACGCTTCCAAAACTCAGCTTATAACTTCCCAACATAAGCCAAGAGCTTCTTATTTGAAACCTTCTAGCAAACATATTGTAACTTTAGTTCTAATTAGTTAGTCTTCTTCTTCTTCTTATTGGCATTACATCCCCCACTGGGACAGAGCCGCCTCGCAGCTTAGTGTTCATTGAGCACTTCCACAGTTATTAACCGCGAGGTTTCTTAGCCAAGTTACCATTTTTGCATTCGTATATCATGAGGCTAACACGATGATACTTTTATGCCCAGGGAAATCGAGACAATTTCCAATCCGAAAATTGCCTAGACCGGCACCGGGAATCGAACCCAGCCACCCTCAACATGGTCTTGCTTAGTAGCCGCGCGTTTTACCGCATGGCTAAGGAGGGCCTAAGGAGAAGTTAGTCTAGCAAAGCTAAATATTTAGGACTTTATAAATTAGGTTGAGTTTAGTTTAAGCTTAAAACATTGTAATTCCTACATGGTTCAATTCAACCAATGGAAAAATCATAGCTGCCAGAGGCAATTGAGATATATTAATGATAACTAAAAATGTACTTACTTGATACTTGATGGGCTACAGCTCTTCGAAGAACCTACACCGAATTGAGTATCCTTCTCCACTGGACTCGATCCTGGACCAATCGCTTCCAGTCGCCCTGAACATTAAGCGCCCTCAGGTCCTCTTCAACTGCAAAAAGCCATCGTGTACGCGGCCTTCCACGAAGCCTGCGGCCTCTTCCGGGTTCTCTACTAAATATTATCTTCGCTTGACGTTCTTCCGGCATACGAACAACGTGACCAGCCCACCGTAGTGTGCCGTGTTGTATAAGCATAATAATATCCAGCCTTTTATACACCTGGTACAATTCGTGATTCATGCGACGGCGCCAGATACCGTTCTCCTGTTTACCGCCGAGTATTGTCCGCAGCACCTTACGCTCAAATACTCCGAAAGCTCTCCGATCAGCCTCCTTTAGCGTTCATGTCTCATGGCCGTATAAAGCCACCGGAAGAATCAGAGTAGTATACAGCGCGAGTTTTGTTTTCGTTTGCAGACTGTAACCTTGCAAGTTCCAAAGCAGTAGAGGAAAGTGTTATCGCGATTTTCACTATTTGGATAGTATATGGAACGGTGGTACGGTTTTAGAACCCTATTACGCGGGCATGTGCTACCAACGAATGGGGATGACAAACTCCCCAACAGATGGCGCTTGTTGGTAGCTGGGTGACAGAATATAGGACGGAAGTCGGGAAATGACAAAAAGAATGTCGAGAATGGGGAGAAAAAGACCTGGATGACTGTATGGGTGGGGACAGGGGGTTCTGAGTGGAGATTGCTTACGGGGGAGTTGAATGTGAAGCCTCGTGGCGAACCGTCTTTTCTTTTCGTGGAAGGAGAACAATAGAGATGGTCGGGTTTCGGGTTTTCAAACGACGGGTTCGGGTCGGGTTCGGGTTTGGAAAATTAGAACAAATTCGGGTTCGGGTCGGGTACGGGTTTGTGAAATGATAAAATGTCGGGTCTGGGTCGGGTAAAAGTTTGAGAAGTAAAGTATTGAATATTTTTTTATTTGTTTCTGATCATTTTAAGGCTTGTTCGTTGTTTGGGCCTATACCCTGTTGGGTGTAAAGAGAAATATAAAATATCTAGTTTGAGTTTTCCGCCAAAAAATTAGTTCGGGTTCAGCTCGGGTTTAAGACTGCAAAAAATGTCGGGCACGGGTCGGGTTCGGGTTTGATGAGATTTTTCATTCCGGATTCGGGTCGGGTCCGGGTTTGAAAGAAATTTCTAAATCGGGTTCGGGTCGGGTTCGGGTTTATAAAATGTGAAACCCGACCATCTCTAGAGAACAAAATTAAAGCGAGTTTCGAAACGTGCGATTCGAGCAATAGTGCGTGAGTCATCAAGGACAGTTCGGTCCAAGTTTCGGGAACCGGCCAATCGAGTGACAGCAATAGATTTCGGCTTCCATTTATCATCCTGACCACCTTGTGGGGAACAAGGTGAGTCTGTAAAATGCATTTGCATTTGTTGATTACATTGATGGATAAGTGGAACGTATTTCTTATTCCATGATAAAAATAATGAAATAAACTAAAATATTTAAAAATGACATTAATAGAAAAAAATGATAACGAATTTGAAATTCAATCGTAGTTGGCATTTGAAATGCCAGCATACTAAGAAGCTAATGAGAAGAAATTTGAAATTCAATCTCAGTAGGCTGACAGGAATTCTAGATGATTCGAACGGTGAAAATAAACGATCATTCAGTGTTATGTTTTTGAGGCGTGAACATGCGAATTATCCTTCGGTGTTCCGTGCTTGTTTTCGTTGGTGAAAGGCAAATCAGAAGACGGATTTGCTTGGCTACGACAATGACGTAGTCGTTGCTCCCTACAAGGTAAGAAAGGTCATCAGTGGAAGAAAAGCTGAATGAGGCAAAAAAAATATGGTAAGCCTCCGACGTGAAAAATATGGCAAAAAAAATGATAAGCTATGACTGGTGAAGGGTAAAAAAAAGGTAAACCCCAGACGAGATATGGCAAAAAATAGTGGTAAGCCTCAGTCTGAAAAAATGGAAAAAAAAAATAATGGTAAGGCATGCTATATAAAAGGCAAAAAATAATGGTAAGCCTAAGTTGGAAAAGAGAACGGCAAAAAAAGATAAGCCATGATATGCTAAGGGCGTATAGAAAGAGAGAGAACGCGAGAAAATAATATGGCAAAAAAAAATTAAGAAAAGTCATAAAAAAAATACATCGGATTTGGTTTGGATATAAATTTGATTTGGATTGGATTTTAATTGTATTTGGTTTGGATTTGGATTGGATTTGGATTGGACTTGGATTGGACTTGATTGACTTGGATTGATTTGCATTGATTTGATTGATTTGGATTGATTTGATTGGTTTGGATTGGTTTGATTGATTTGGATTGATTTGGATTGATTTGATTGATTTGGATTGATTGATTTGGATTGATTTGGATTGGATTTGGATTGGATTTGATTGATTTGATTGATTTGGATTGATTGATTTGATTGATTTGATTGATTTGATTGGATTTGGATTGATTTGATTGAATTTGGATTGATTTGGATTGGATTTGATTTGATTGATTTGATTGATTTGGATTGATTTGATTGATTTGGATTGATTTGGATTGGATTTGGATTGATTTGGATTGATTTGATTGATTTGATTGATTTGATTGATTTGATTGATTTGGATTGATTTGATTGGATTTGATGGATTTGGATTGGATTTGGATTGGATTTGGATTGGATTTGGATTGGATTTGGATTGGATTTGGATTGGATTTGGATTGGATGTTGATTGTATTTGCATGGGATTTTGATTGGATTTGCATGGGATTTTAATTGGATTGGATTTGTGTAGAATGTGGATTGGATTTGGGTTAGATTGGTTTAGCTAATGGTTTAGTAAATCAATAGTTTAAACAGAATTATCTGAGCAGTTTAAGAACAGCATCAATGCTTTAGAACCACAGATAATAAATTCACAGCTGTTATTGTCGCGCTCTTCTCAAACGCTCAGTTCTTCTCGGTGGTAACGCGCAAGCAAAGATTGCGCAGCAGCGCGCCCATAAGCTTTTACACAGGGTGCGAGTCTGAGCTGTTAAATTTAATAAGCCGCCGAATGGGATAATAAATATTGATATATAAACAACTGCGCCGATATGAAATAAAGAATTCAATTAAATTCATGTTTTCGTATTAACAGCTCCAAAAAAAAAATCCTAACCGAAAAAAAAAGAAAGAGTAGAGGCGATGAATATTGTGGGGAATAAAGGGAGTCTGAAAAATGCATTTGCATTTGTTGGTTACATTGATGGATAAGTGGAACGTTTTTCTTATTCCATGATAAAAATAATGAAATAAACTAAAATATTTAAAAATGACATTAATAGAAAAAAATGATAACGAATTTGAAATTCATTCGTAGTTGGCATTTGAAATACCAGCATACTAAGAAGCTAATGAGAAGAAATTTGAAATTCAATCTCAGTAGGCTGACAGGAATTCTAGATGATTCGAACGGTGAAAATAAACGATCATTGAGTGTTATGTTTTTGAGGCGTGAACATGCGAATTATCCTTCGGTGTTCCGCGCTTGTTTTTGTTGGTAAAAGGCAAATCGGAAGACGGATGTGCTTGGCTACGACACGCCTTTACGACACGCCGACTGTGTAACTGCTTTTCTGGTCCATTCCGTCAGCTGCTTGCCAGCGACCGTTTTACTGCCGGCCCAGCTATCGTCGCCGTTGCCGCCATCGGAAATCCTGCCCAGTGCTCAGAAAGTCTGCTGCCCCAGTTACCGTCACCGCTCCATTCGCCGATTAAGTTATCGCCGCCATCGTGACTAATCCTGCCCATCGCTAAGCAAGACTACCGCCCCAGTTACCGTCGCCATCAGCAGCCCCACTGTCAAGCCTGTCAACCTATTACCGCCATCGCGATTGTCGCTGATCCAGTGCGTCGCCCAGTCAGCCTGCTATCCTATAGTTGGTGACGCCATCGCGATTCTCGCCGTGATATCAGTTGTCCAAGCCCTGCCACTGCTGCCCTCAATAGCGTGTCATCTCCAACCTGTCAAGCTACGTTATTGGACCCCTCCCCCTTCATCAGAGGCTAGCGTTTCCATGGGAAGCACCACCATCCGGTCCGTCAATTACTTGCGAATTACTTGCCGGTCCTGTCAGGGACTACCCTTACGGCTCCAACCTTACCAATTCACGGCCTTGCCGTGTAGCATACGAGTGAGTAATATAAGTTCCAAAAACTAACCCACAATTCCGTTGCTAACCAGATCCGAACGCTTCCCCGATTCCTCAAAACGACCCTGGGACTCGAGGACCAAAAGGAGGCCTTTCGCGCCCACCCCGTTAGCTGCCGTAGGTTAGACCACTGGCCTGGGGTTTTCATCGGATTCCCCTTTGTGGGTTCCGGACAGAAATCCTCGAGGGCTAAAAGAGCCGTACTAGTAGAGTATAACAAAGGGCTAAAAGAGCCGTAGCAGTAGAGTATAACAAGACTACGGGACTTAAGCTGGTTACGAAGTCCGTAATAAGCCCTATTTGCAGCTGCAATACGCCTTTTCACCTCGCGGGTAATATCATTATCGCACACGTCACTAATGTTCCAAGATACACAAATTCTTCTATCACTTCAAATTTTTCACCATCCAGCTCCATTTCGCTACCACCACCACTAATGAACCCACGTTGATTGCCAGCAACCATGTACTTCGTTTTGCTGGTATTGATCGTGAGTCCAATCCTCGCTGTCTCCCTCTTAAGAGGCACAAAAGCCTCTTCCACGGCACGGCGATCAATCCCGATAATATCGATATCCAAATCCAAATCGCAAATCCAAGGAGCACATGCGATCTTATGATAATGGTACCACTTCTTTGCACACCAGCTCTCCTAATCGCTCCCTCGAGCGCTATATTGAACAGTACACAGAAAGAAAAATCATTAATCAAATTAAAAAAATCGTTGGTTAAAATAAAAAGTTTCGTTGGTTCTTTTTGGTAGAGAGTTGCTTGTGTTCAAAGCAAAAGTACGCAAACTTTTAATTTGCCTATGGTTTGAAAGGGGCATGCTGCTCTGAAAATAAAAGTTTTATACATTCAAAAAAAATTGTGGAACTGTCAAATGAATATGGTCACATTATGGAAAGTATAGTAGAATATTTTCATGCTAAAATCATTTTCCCAAAATTATTTCTTACCCTCCTTTCTTGTTTTTCTTTTGAATAAATTGTTTTTGCTTGTTTTTACATTATTTTATTAGTTAATTATAATTAAAGCAATCACAGTTTAGTCTCAAAACAGTGTCTTCTTATTCCGAACAGCAGGGATACTCGTCGGGGTGTTCATCGTGTAGAAATCTGGACATTGCGCCATGGTTTTCTTGGTGCCGGAACATCTGTAAAAATGAATTTGAGGTCTCGCATAAGTACGGTTATTAACCATGATATGCCAGAAGCATCGCCCAATTTAATTTATTCTACGCAATGTATGCACCGGGAATGGAAATTTGTTTTATCGAAAAGAGAAATTACTGCATTTACTGATACGTTTACGAATGAAAGAATATAAAATGACTTACCTTCAGTTTTGCAAAATTGCCAGTAGTTCGGCCTTTTTATCAGAGCACCAGCGAGAAAAAAAGTAAAAAATAACATGCAAACTTTAGTTGCCTTTCGATGTCGTGACCTGTACGTAAGTAAGTTTCCTACCGCTGCTGTTTTCATTACTGTCCTCAGTAAACAATGAGAGAAAAAGAGAGCAGAGGTACTATCTTTTTCTTTTTGTCTATGCTTTATCGCGGGTATGTTTTAAAAGCTCAACAACATTTAGGTCGATAGAAAGAACTTTTAATATTTTATTGGGAATAGGAGAAAAACAACTTTTAAATGAAAAAGTAATTTTGAATGAAAATATTTTTACTTTTAATTTAAAGAAAATAAAGCACTTTTCAACAGGAAAGTGCATCACATTCTATTGAACCATGTTTGTTCTTTGTGTGTAGATTTGAGAGTGCATCACCCTGCTTTAATCCATCTAAGGTAACAAATGACGTCGATATTTCATCCGCAACCCTTACACTTGATTTCGATCCGTCCAACGTTATACGAATCAGCCGTATCAGTTTCGCCGGAAAACCATGTTCAAGCATAATTTGCCATAATTCATTCCGTTTCACTGAATCGTACGCCGCCTTAAAATCAATAAACAGATGATGTGTCTGCAAGTAGTACTCCCGGAATTTATCAAGGATTTGTCTCAGGGTAAACATTTGATCCGTCGTTGATCGGCCCTCACGAAAACCTGCTTAGTATTCGCCGACGAAGGACTCTTCAAGCGGTCTCAATCTGTTGAACAGAATACGGGACATAATAGTGCTGTCCAATGAGAGCTTTAAGTAGCTCGAAGTTTCTCCCTGTCCCGCTCATGCCCATTTGTTGACAAAAAAGAACGAGCAGGATGGGAACAACTTCGAGCTGCTCATTGGACAACACTAATTTTGTACGCCGAATTAAGGGCTCATTCACAAATTACATAACGCTTTAGGGGGTGGGAGGGTGACTGTCCGAACGTTACGGCCCATACAAATTTTAGAACCCTTCCATACAAAACACGTTACGAGGGGGTGGGTGGGGGTTGAAAATGGTCCATTTTAGCGTTATGTAATTTGTGAATGAACCCTAAGGAGGGTTATTCCTCAGTAATTGACGCACTCCAGTCTGTGCCCTTTCTTAAAGAGAGGCCGTCCCAACCAGCTAGCAGGCAGTTCCTCGTCTTCCCATATTTTCGACATAATATGGTGCAGAACTTGTTTTGAGTTCATGCTATGAGTTCCTAAATAGCATGTTCCGTAGTTCCGTAGAATAAAAATAATTCAATCACGTGTTCGCTTCAATTCGAAAGCCGCCAAAACAAATTATCCGATGAGTGCGTTCAATGTATCCTCTTCACCCGCCATGCAATGGGCTAACTTGGCGTACATCATTGACGTTTTACGTTTTACTCTGATGATGATTATCTTTCTTTCTCGAGCTGAAAATGTCATGCACGCTTGAGTTCATTAACAGAATTCTATTTTTCGTTCACACAAAACGGGCCTTTCAAAAAATGTTTAATGTCAGTTTGATTACATTTTAAATTATAATATTTATTAACCAAGCAGACGTTATTCTTTGGAATAGGCAAGAATGTGCGTTGGCAACTGCCCATGCTAAATTTCCATACAAATCCTAATTTCATTTTAACCAATTTTAATGAATTTAATACGTATATAATTTTCATATGAGAAATGGTTATTGAATTTATACTTAAATAATTGCATTAAGCTAAAGATGATCCGTTAATATTTAATTTCAAAACAAAATGAAGGCCAATCATATAAAACACCACATATTTTCTGAAATTGGCGTTTATTCTGCTTAAGCTGCTTATAATTATATTTAAAGGAAAATAAAAAAATACGCTCTCTTCATAAAACTTCTCACACTTTTTTTTAATCGCAACTTTTATTGTTACTTTTGCTACCTTTTGCTTCTAATCGCATTTCCCCCATTTTCCGATTTCATATCAGTGCTTACGTTTTGGTTGTATGCCACTTTCAAATGTTACGCGAGAGATAACAAAACGTCGTCACACCATCAGTAAAGAGGCTGCACTCATAACAAAGAGATGAAGTGTCAAAATTGGAACAGCGCATTTGCTGTCAAATCGGTTGTTCCAATCGAGCACAAGGTTGTTAAAGGTAGGAGTATTGCGTCTCTTTGTTTTTAATCCAGGCTCGTTAACCATCAGAAGGAAAACAGCCAAAAAATACACGAATCATCGTCATCAGCCAACTTTCTGCTGCAGCACGGTCCGATTGAACGAAACCCGTGTCGGAAAGTTTTCACCCAGCGTAGCTCCTCCGGTATCGAAGAATTATTGTTCCCGTCGTTTCGTAGCGTTTCGGAAAAGTGTTTCGATTTCGTCGCGAGAATCGTGAATACCGTGGGATTATTGGCCGACGTCGTTCCCCTTCGGAAGAAGTGCAATTTGTGTGTGATTTTTGTGTCTCGGAAGAACCTGCGCCACAGAAAGCTTCGAGAAGGAATTGATTTTCTCGACGTGCAGGACGTGATTACATTGCTTGCCCACTAGAACACCGGTTCCGTTGCGGACACTTGCCGATTGCATTGCAGGTAGGATCCGTTTTAAAATTACATAATTTCGTCAGAATTCCATTCCTGTTTCGGACCATTTCTGACAACAAATCACTGGGTCAGCAAAGTGCGATGATTGAGGAGGAGGAGATGTTGCCATAGGCGGCTTCAGGGGACATATCGGTTAGAGCTCCTGACGATGAAATAAAACACTATAAAATAAATTTCCTTAGCACATGAATGAGAATTTTTATAGACGTCTAATTGAAACTAGTTGATTTTTTACTTTCCCGTATAACAAAGTTGTACCAAAAGGATACCATTTCACTCCAAAAACGAAGTTTTTAAGAAGGCTTGGTAACCAATAGCACAATAGGTATACCAATCAACTTAGCTCGACGAATTGAGCAAACGTCTTTTATAGTTATTCTCAATTTATTTTAATTTGTAACTTATTTTTTTATCTTACAACGTAAACCTGTTGTTAGTTACAACTTTAAATCAGGTCAAGGAAGCTATTATTGAGGAACATGTTTGGAAAAGACAAATTGTTTTTTTGCAACAAGTTGCTTGCATTGTATTTGTATAGGTACCAATCTATTTCAACGATAACTTTAAACTTTTTACAAGGTCAAGGATGGTTTGCTTCTAGAAAAATACAGAGCCGGATTTTAAATAAACTAAACATAATTATAGAATATACTGCAAACTACGATAGAAGTGGATGAACTGGAAAATAAATTGAATTAAAAATCTAAAACTTCAAACTCAAGACTTTTAGTAAACGCTTTGAATGAGGAAAATGTGGGTTTTAGTTTAGCTTCGATTGGAAGACCATTCCAGCAAGTGGCGCCGTAAACCAACAAACTTTTTCCGCTGGTAGTTGTATGCCTCGGGATGATCAAGCAACTTGTTCGTTGCTGTTGTCCGTATTGTAGATGTTGCTGGATGTACTCTGGCAACTCTCTGAAGTAGGCCTGTCTCATAAAGCAGCATATCCTCAAATGGTAGTTGGATGGTAGATCGATTCCAAGAATCGAATTCCGAACTCCTGCAGTTGAGTCGCGTCTACGCAGATTATAGGTGAATCGTAGAGCAGATTTGAAGCATCGGTGTAGTTGGTCTTTGAGAGCTACCGAGAGTCCGGGATAATAAATTACATCACCATACAAGAAAATGGGCATGATCACTGCTTGTACCAGCAGCTTTACTCGGGTTTGAATGGAAAGTACCGAGGCAAACCAGCAGAACGTACGTAGTACATTGTACGTTTTCTGAACAATATTGTTTACCTGGTGATGACCGCTTTTTCCAGGATGAGGAAAAGCAAGCATGTCGATAATTGTGTTGTACAGGTGAGTCAGATGTGGGAGAATAACAGGGCGGTTGTAGGACAAAAGGTCGAAGGACAAAAGGTCGAAGGACAAAAGGTTGAAGATCAAAAGGTCAAAGGGACAAAAGATCGAAACAAAAAAACTGCGTAAAAAGGTCGAAGAATAAAAGGTCGAAAGGACGGAAGGTCTTTCTTTTTTATTCTTTCTTTCTTGTTTCTTCTTCCTTTTTTTTCTATTCCCTTTTTCCTTTTTCCTACTTACTTCATATGTTTCCTTCCTTCTTTCTTACTTCATTCTTTCCATATTTATTCTTATTTATTTCTAACTTCTTTCTTTTTTCTTTTTTTCTTCCTTCCTTCCTTCATGTTTCTATCTTTTTTTCCTTATTTCTTCTTTCTTTTTCCATTATTTCTTCCTACTTGCTTTCTTCTTTCTTTCTTTTTTCCTCCTTTCTTATTTCTTCTTTCTTTCTTCTTTCTTCCCCTTTTTTTCTTCCTTTTTGTTTCCTGTTTTTCTTCCTTCTTTCTTTATACTTTTTTCCTTTTTTCCTTATTTACTTTTTCTTTTTTGCTTCTCTTTTCCTTTTTTTCATTTTCCTTCTTTCATTTTTCTTTCTTCCTTTCTTCTTCGCTTCTTTCTTTTTTTCCTACTTTGTTTTCCTTCTCTCTTTTCTCTTCATTTCTTCCTCCTTTTTCTCTTCTTTCTTTCTTTTTTCTTTTATCTTTTTTTATTCGTTCTTCTTCTTCATTTCTTTCTTTTCTCTTCTTTCTTTCTTTCATCTTTATTCCTTTTTTCCACATTCTTCCTTCCTCCTTTTTTCTTTCTTTTTGCTTCTTTTTTCTTACTTTCTTTCTTCTTTTTTTTTTCTTCCTTCCTTCTTTTTTCTCTCTTTCTTCCTTTTTTCTCCCTTATTTCTTTCTTCTTCCTTTTTGTTTCCTGTTTTCATTCCTACTTTCTTTTTCTTTGTTCCTTCTTTTCTTCTTTCTTCCTTCTAGTATCCTTCTTTCTTCCTTCTTCCTTTCTTCCTTCTTCCTTTCTTCCTTCTTACATCCCTCTTTCTTCCTTCTTTCTTTCTTACTTATTTATCTCTTCTTCATTCCTTATTTCTTCCATCTTTCTTCTTTATTTCTTCTTTCTTCCTTATTTCTCTCTTCTTTCTTCCTCATTTCTTCCATCTTTCTTCTCTTTTCCTGTTACTTCTTCCTCTTTCTTTCTTTTGTTTTGCTTAATTGCGTCTTCTCTCCTTCTTTCTTTCTTCTTTCTTCCTTCTATTTCCCTTTTTTCTTCCTTCTTCCATCTTCCTTCTTTTTTCTTTGTTCTTTCTTCCCTACTATATTTGTTTCCTCCTTTCTTCTTTTTTCCTTTTCACTTCTTATTTACATCTCACTTTTTACTTCTCTGTTCCACACTGCTCACATCACATTTTTCACTTGCCACTTTATACTTCTTATTTCTTCCTTTCCACTTCTCACTTCTCATTTCTCTATGTTCACTATTTCCATCCATCTCACTCACAACTCCCATCTCATTTCTTGTCTTTTTGTTCTTTCGACCTTTTGTCCTTCGACTTTTTGACCTTCGACGTTATGACACATATTCGACCTTTTGACCCTTCGACCTTTTGTCCATTCGACCTTTTGTCCTTTAGACCTTTTGACCCTTCGACCTTTTGACACAGATTCAAGGCATAGTTTGATGAAAGAAATTGGGATCTCATCTGTTCCAGTTACGTTCGTCTTATCACGGATAAAATGAAAAAAGCTAATTAGCTTATTATTTAATCCTTCTGAAGCTTTTTCAAAATTTAATTGTTACAAGGATTATTAATAAATTTAGCTTCGCTTGCTTTTTAAGCATTGTAATGATTTTCTGAAAAATAAATGTTTAAATGCTTAACAAGCTCGCATTATTACTCTTGAGACTTGAGAAAAACATTCATTACACTTTTGTCATTCAGCAAGGTAGGTCGAATCGCAGCAACATTTAATCTTTTTTCAGGTTGTTCCAGCTTATTGGACGAATAATCTACGCCATCTTGCCCGACTCAAGTCCGGCTTTGTGAAGTCAGCAAAAAGACTATGAGAAATTGAGCCGCGCGTCAGAAAAAAAGAATAGTAGTTTGTGCAACAAGTTGCAAAAAGATGATTTTTTCAGCACGAGTTGTACGTTTATCCAACGAGGCTTGCCGAGTTGGATAAATACTACGAGTGCTGAAAAAATCGAGTTTTGCAACGAGTTGCACACGCTATTTTTTGCAATGACGAAAAATGGACTTTAATTTGATAAATCTGTTCCAAAATTGTAGTCTTATTTTCTCCACATGATCATTCTTGCCAATAAAATATGTTGCTGCGGAGAAGAATCAGATTCCATGTTACCGTGCCACATTGCAAAGTTCAATGAGCCGTGAAGCGATAGATGTACTTGCCTTTGGATGTCATGACCGCCAAACTATTTAATTTATTACGGGGCGCATAGAATACACTATTTGAGCACATACCCAAGCTAATTTAGCAAAATGTAGTCACGTAACGACTGTTCTGGTTTTTCATTATAGCACCCAAATGAGTGTTATAATGAATATTATGCAACCCATTTGAGTTGCATAATGTTCATTAAAGCACCCATTTCGTTGGTATGGAAAAGTAGGCCGTTTTATCACTCAAAGACGAACTGTAAACCAGATATTATGATAAGAAATTGCAAAAAGTTATTTTTCGCACTTGTTCCGGAGTTGAGCCGAACCGACGAATTCCTCAAGGGGAAAGAAACAAGTTTTCCTATGCCGAAAAAGACGGCATATCCCTCACAAAAGACGGCATGCGGGTTGTCTTTTTTTGGAGGAATCACCATCGTTTTCGGAACTTCAGCCCATAAAAACTTGTGTCGTTTCCCTTGGCAATCCAACAAATTCAATCGGTTTTCCCCTGTTTCCCCATATGGAACCCAAGCTAGTAGTACTCAAGTTTCAACACGTTCGCAAAAAGGCTGCTAAAAACGAACCGTAATTAGCCCGCTCTTGATCACAATTCCATTCAAAGGAACTTACTTTTTACCATTGGACTTTTACATTCTAGTCGTGGCTGAAATCCCGTCTTTTTTCAAAATTTCATTTCAACGTCGTGACGTTATCATTGTTTGTTAGTTTTTCATTTTAATTTTTTCATATTTGATTTTGTTGTAAACAACCTGCACACCGTTGACTAACAATTATAGCTAGGAAAGCCTTGCAATGATTAAATCAACTTTAATCCTCAAATGATTAAATCAAAAATAATCATAGCAATGAGTGGGTAGACCGAATATGGTTATAGCTTAAATTTTAATCTATTTAACTTTTATATTTTTATCCGTGTAAGTGAGTTTGCTTGGTTTCGTATGTAGGGGGACAAGGTTCAATATGGACACCCTAAGGTTTTAATCAATATTAGGTGATTTAAATTGAATATAATTCGGATTTCTAGCAATTACATGATACTATTACTCGTTAACTACCAGTTCTGTATTGAATCGTATTGAAAATCAGGCAAATTCAATTAAATAGGACGATTTTGTAATAGTTAATTTTTCACTACTCTCGGGAAGGGTAGATTGGACACCCCCATGGGGCAGTATGGACACCCTTATAAAATATAAAGAAAACTATCTTACTTGTGATTATATGCCATTGTAACCTATTTTATGAATCATCCAACATAAATATTACCCAATTGTTCATCTTCCTGTCATGATTTTGTATAAGACACCTAAAATTGTGTTTGGATCATTAACATCCGAAAATCTATTTCCCTCTTCTTAAGCGAGGTAATATATGGTCGTTTTCTAAATTAATTCCATGGTGAATTTTCCCAGTCGTCTCTACTCTAAGCATTGCACAATCTATGCATACTCTTATTCACCCTACTGGCATCGCCAATCCTTCCAATGGGTTGTACCGATGACCTTTGTCAACGAGATTGCCAAATCTATACAAAACACTTCCTCTTTTTGTTGCACTTTCAGCGACTTTTATGGTAAATTAATGATTTCGTGTGTGTTACTTCCCTGTCCATGGATAAGGGGCTTGACGTTGATATTTCAAGTGTCTTAAAAAGATTTTTATTTTATTTTTATTTTTGTTGTTTAATAGAGTGCTTTTTTCAAACAAAGGTTAAGTTCAACACTAAATTAAAAATTAAGATATTTTTCCATGTTTTATATCTCCTTCACAAGAATATCGTTATTTTAATGGTAATGGTTTGAAAATAAGCTCCGTAGAGAAACTTTTATCACATCTTACTTAAATAAGGTCAACAGTTATACCAAACACTTGAGGTACCATGCCTCCAAGTTAACTAATGGTTAGTGTCGCACGATCTAACAACAACTGCCTATTGGTAAATTTGGAGGTGCCGGCAGGGCTTAGTAGGGGTCTAACTAACATAACTCTAATACTAACAAGACCCTGAAACAAACGCTTATCCAAATAGCATACATCTATTTATACTTGTAGTAGTAACTAACAATAATTCATTTTGTACCCGTATACTGCCGTCATACGTATGTTTGTCCCATGTTTGCTGGGATTCCCTATATACATGGGACAGTTATGCGTATAACGGCAGTATAGCTGAAGTAGAAGTAGAATTTTAGTAGTGAAAAGTAGAATTTGTAGATTTACTAATTTGGCATTGGAGATAGTGAATGTATCTATTATATCTTCTCGGTAATCTTTTTATTTTAGTCTCTCTAGCTGCATGGATCAACGCAAAAAAACTGTTTCTCTCTTCCTTCTATTAGGTTAGTTAGAAAAATTAGCGGATATATAGGGGACATGACTTAGTGTTTCTCGTATTAAGACAAATTCATGACCTTCACCTTATAATAAAATAAATGACCGATAGTAAAATAAATGACTGAAATTTAATGATATCAAATAAATAATAAAAAACGAAAATAAATACATGACCATCGGTGGACAGAAAGACAAGAGACAGAGTTCTGTTTAGAATAGTTAATTGAGACCATTGCACTCACAAGATAGAGAATAACTAGTACCACTATTATTGCTACAAGACTAATAACTTGACCACTTACGGAAATGAGGATAGACCATATGATGCGTTCATCCACTATTATATTGAATATTGTATACCCTGAATCTGAATAACTGAATTTTAGACCTCATTATTTTAATAAATAATAAAGGTTTGAATATTAGAAAAGGGAATAGAACTTGACAAAAAAAAAGCAATTACGGAACAACTGGACAGAAATTTTGTATAATGATCACTATTAGACTACTGAAACTTTAACATATGACATTACTGTGACTGATAGGATACAATTAACTCGACGACGTATTGACAAACATCCGATACTCAACCGTGTTAAAATAAGGGAAGCTCTTCAATGTGTCCATTTATTACAATAGTACTTAAATTAATCTATTTTGAAACTACCCTACCAGAATGATATCATTACATCTTTATTCGAAATTGTTACTTGAAATGGCAACAGTACCACCTGTTGTCAACATAGACTACTATTAGGTATTGAATGTCGGCTCCAAGTAACTAATAATTAAATTTACATGTTAACTACTTATTCAGAAAACATCTATGTACATGTTGAGCTTCCATTATTTGTTCGGTTTATAATTGACAGACTGTAGATAGAAAGAATAATGTTTCGGTATGATCACAATACAAACCCAGGCCGCAGTGACCTAGTGAGCAACATAGCTTGAGTCGTCTGCTAGTATTGTGTATCACATGGAGAGCCCAGCCGAGATACCAGTCTATTAAGACTACAACTGGTCAACTCTCGAAAAAAAAAAAGATTTCGTGTGTGTTACTTCTACGTGAAGTTAAACGATTTACAATGATATGGAAATGCTAATATCATCTTCCAAACTTGGACGTACATGTTCATGATAGCATTAGAGGCGAAAGTATAGAATTGATAGTTCCGTTAGGATACGGCAGGCATGAAGAATGTTTTTTATAGAAGTCGATTTGAAAGCGAGCGGAGGGCAATATTTGTGATGGCACATATCGCACGACCTTCCTTCTGCCAAGCTCCCGTATGAAGGGGGAGGGAAGAATATCAGTGTGGAAGCTGATATATCTCCACTGGCAAAAGGAAGGTGGTTTGACTTGCTCATATGCCATCGCGTGCGGAAGGATTTGCTATCGACGAGTACTGTCTCTAAATTTCTAATATGACATCAGCATTTAGTCGAATAGGATTTTTATTGCACAGTTCTGTTTTCTCATTGCGTCCGTCTCGTCGCAACCAACTTGGCTGCCTCGGAGAGAACAAAGCAGAGAAAGGCACTGCTGCTGTACCGTCGACCAATAACAGCTGAATTGATGGATGCCCCCACCAAGTTTGGAAGATGATATTAGCATTTCCATATCATTGTAAATCGTTTAACTTCACGTAGAAGTAACACACACGAAATCATTAATTTAGTGTACTACCCTTGGTGGGGGCATCCATCAATTCAGCTGTTATTGGTCGACGGTACAGCAGCAGTGCCTTTCTCTGCTTTGTTCTCTCCGAGGCAGCCAAGTTGGTTGCGACGAGACGGACGCAATGAGAAAACAGAACTGTGCAATAAAAATCCTATTCGACTAAATGCTGATGTCATATTAGAAATATTAGACAGTACTCGTCGATAGCAAATCCTTCCGCACGCGATGGCATATGAGCAAGTCAAACCACCTTCATTTTGCCAGTGGAGATATATCAGCTTCCACACTGATATTCTTCCCTCCCCCTTCATACGGGAGCTTGGCAGAAGGAAGGTCGTGCGATATGTGCCATCACAAATATTGCCCTCCGCTCGCTTTTTCAAATCGACTTCTATAAAAAACATTCTTCATGCCTGCCGTATCCTAACGGAACTATCAATTCTATACTTTCGCCTCTAATGCTATCATGAACATGTACGTCCAAGTTTGGAAGATGATATTAGCATTTCCATATCATTGACTTTTATGGTATTTATATGCTTCTATGGTATATATGTCATGTACTGGAACTTTTATAGCGATTTATAATTCCGCACCATGATAACACGAAAATAACACGATATGAAAGCCAAGTTCGATGAGTTTGAGGTTATGTTTTTAATTTTTAAGGTGTCAGTTCTACCCCCATATAGAGTGTTCAGTTTGCCCCAACAGGTGAACAAATTTAAAAACTGTTGGAAATTTTGTAAAAATCAAGGAAACTTGTCACAAATGCATGCCAGAGCACTGTAAATAACAGAATTTTGCTATGGGATGACTAATAATTGAGAAATCATCTTCTGTGGTAAAGTAAAGCTTATTTTATGGGAGGTGAAACTTATAATTTTTAACCATTTGGAAGACATTCTAACTTTTTTTTGTCAAATTTATGCTCTAAGAAAATAAAACAATGGCTTCTACGCTATAAATTAGTTGTTTATGAAAGGATTATAGAGTTCGCTGCATTGAAAGTAGAAAAATGATTGAATTAACAAGAATATTGGGGGTGTCCAATCTGCCCCGGGTGTTCATAATGCCCCCTGGTCCCCTAGTCCAGCCATTGATTGTCTCCTCTGAATCTGTTTGGGTTCCGTTGGTAAAGCGTGTAAGCCATGTCTCTCATTGAGATGGCCTGCTTGATTGAGATCCAGGGAGTTTTCTCGTCACGTATGACAATGGACAGGGATCAACGCTTCATAATTATTGTTCATTATTTAATTTGATAAAGATGGCCCATTCTGTAAAATAAGAACGATTGCGCAATGATGACCAAAACGGTGCGCGTCTGACCTTCCCATTTTTTTATTTTTTGTTAAATAATTCCTTTATTCCTTGACCTGAAAAAAAGTCTTGTACCTACTAGCAGGGTATCGTTTTTAATAAAGCACCAATTACCAAGTATTGACTTAATGCGAAAAAGGCAGTATTTATAAAAATATTTTTAAAAAACTGTAAGAAAAAGTAAATAATTGACTAGTGACTAGGTAAATAATTTTGTTTTTTTTTATTAATTCTGTGGAAATGTAAATAATAGAATAATATTTACGACTTTGGCAAAAAGCATTTTTTTAGGATCTTATAGCCTAATAAGACTACGAGTTTTATCATGTAATAAAATGTAACGTCATTTGTAATTTTTATGTAATTCCCTCCCCTCGGATATGTTATCTTGCCGCGACATTAGCACTGGGATGGAAATCAAAGACATATCCTGTCAGGGCCGAATTTATGGGGGGGTGCGGGGTTTGGGCGTGGCCCCGGGCCCCCACAAATCTTATGTACCAAAACCAACCTTTTCTGTGCATTTTGGGGCCCCCACATACCGTCGGCCCCGGGCCCCCTTCCGGCTAAATCCGTCCTGGTGATATCACATGTTGACTTTTTTTTGTTGAGTGCCGCGTCACATATAATCTGGCATTGACGCACTGATTGTGAACTAACGGACATTGTGTCTTAGAGCCTTGAATAGTAGTCACCCGAGCAAAGGTTGAGAGCAAAACGATAACTTGTTTTGATGTCGTGAAATCGCCGAATATGATTACTTAATTAGATATCTTTTTGGTCGTTTTAACACAAAATTTATATCAGAAAAATCTTACTGTGACATCAAATCGAAAACTATTCTTGCTATCGCTGAGAGCAAATCGAAAACTAAATTTGATCTTCTTCTTCTTCTTCTTATTGGCATTACATGCCCACACTGGGACAGAGCCACCTCGCAGCTTAGTGTTCATTCAGCAGCACTTCCACAGTTATTAACTGCGAGGTTTCTAAGCCAGGTTACCATTTTTGCATTCGTATATCATGAGGCTAGCACGATGATACTTTTATGCCCAGGGAAGTCGAGACAATTTCCTATCCGAAAATTGCCTAGACCGGCACCGGGAATCGAACCCAGCCACCCAATTTGATATTGGTTCCGATAACAAAATAAGTTCATAGTTTGATGTAAGATCATACAATTTAGAAATCTACAGCAAAATGTGATCAAAATATGTAATCAGTCATGATGATTCATATACCGCCGGAAATAAGTATAAAGACAAGCATGATTTTCATACATTTTCATCATGATTGAGGATCGATATCTCGATTCGTAGCGATTCGATTTGGCTGAAATTTTACTAGGCACCTGTTTTTAACTTGAACTTTCGATCTTTGAGTAAATTTTATACATCTCTGTTGATTTTGACCTCAAAATCTGGAAATAATTATAAAGACACCACTTTTTTATATGGAGCTCCATACAACGGAACTGTCTTTATAATTATTTCCAACAGAAACGCGTATAACCAGAATATATGCATAAATGTAACTATCATTGAATAAAAATTCAAGTCATTATAGGCTTGTTGGCAAAAAATCAGCCCAATCGAATCGCTAAGAATCGAGATATTGACTTCCCAATATGGCCATTTTGTATGGAAACCGAGCTTGTCTTTATACTTATTTCCACCAGTGTATTTGAAAACAAATTATGACTTCAATTTGATGTCAAAATCAAAATGTGTTATCGATATGCTCTCATTATGTTTTCAGCCTTTGCTCGGGCAGACAATACAAATTATGTAAAATGTCTTCTTTTCGACAATACTTTTTTGATGCGTTCCCTGATGATGATGAGCCATGGCCACGCTTAAATCAAGCTAGGTGGGAATACAAATTAGGGGCCCTCCTTAGCCGTGCGGTAAGACGCGCGGCCACAAAGCAAGACCATGTTGAGGGTGGCTGGGTTCGATTCCCGGTGCCGGTCTAGGCAATTTTCGGATTGGAAATTGTCTCGACTTCCCTGGGCATAAAAGTATCATCGTGCTAGTCTCATGATATACGAATGCAAAAATAGTAACCTGGCTTTAGAAACCTCGCAGTAAATAACTATGGAAATGGTTGAAGAACACTAAGCTGTGAGGCGGCTCTTTCCCAATGTGGGGATGTAATGCCAATAAGAAGAAGAAGAAAGGTAGGAATACATCAGTAGTAAATGTTCAAGTTTATCGACATTAACAGGGAATCGACTTTTGGACTCATTGAGTAGAAGTTTTATCAAAACATGGCACCTGATTTACAATGTTCTGAAAACTCATATGTGAATATGTACATTATGTGGAAGATAATGATTTGAAAAATGTATTGGAGGTAACCACTTTCCCTTCATGGGACTCGAACCGACGACCCTCAGTTCGTGGGTTCGAGTTCAATCCCCGGAATATAGACAATTAACTTAGATTGAACACCTGATTTATTTTGTTATGTCTCACTATAGAGAGTCATAATAAAAATACCACAAGTTATAACGACGGTGTAAAAACAAATCTCACTTCATTGGCTTCATTGACGATAACTTTTTAGTAATAGATACGGAATAGGCATGATGAAACTTTACTCTGCCACCGAAAAGTGAAGCTGAGCACTACTCAAGCAATGCTTATTTACAGTTTGAACTAGGTTTCGTCAAGCGAGATGGACTTTTAGCGATAACTATTAGACAGTTAAACGCATAATCGCAAAATCTACAATGAGTATAACTTAAACTGGATTTAGGAAAGAAACGTATGGATGAACTTCTGCCTTACTTACTAACTTAATTTTTACTTATGAACCCTGTACACCACTCGATGTCCAGCTATCGCCCAAACCTGTTGCCAAGTTAGATTTCGGTTAACTTTTATTTATTTGTGTAGGCTGCGCTACCATGAGCTTCTGAGTCTGCCTGTGCTTCGATGCTCAGCAAGCTTCTAGTGCTTTCCGGATCAACGTACTTGGTGATCGAATGGTTACCGCTTCTGCTTGTCCGTGATCGTTGGTTCAGTCTCAAGCTTGTTCCATTATCCTACTTTGTATCTTTCTCTATAATTCTCAAGTTCTATCGCTATAACTGCAAATGAATTCCATACCGTTTCCTTCTTCTATTCTTGACTATTCTTGCATTCTGCTAGAATTGGAAATAAACGGAAGTAAATCCTCGTTTCTGCATTCAATTGGAACACTATCCTTTCTTTCCTACCCCATTTGCAACCGTCAACCAAGACGAACCTCTGCCATAGAACCTTCCTCCAAATTGCAATGAATTTCCGCATGCACTTGTACCAAGTTCAGAAGTATACTGGGCTTGCAGTGGGCGAGTGACTGCATTATCAATTCCTTCCCATCCACAACTTTTCAAAGGAATCACTAATAAAGTGTGCATAAGAATTATTAAGATTGTTTTAAATTATTCCTAGAGCTATTTCCAGGATGAGTCCCCGAAAAAAAACAGGAGGAGTTTCCGGATAGATTTTTAAAGAAATTTTAGAAGGAGAACCTGAAGGGATTTTCAAATAAAAAAAAGTCTATAGGAGATCTTGATGGATTTTTGCTAAAGGAATTTTCGAAAGAATTCCCGAAGAAATTCCGAATGTATTTTCCGAAGGAATTTCTAGAGGAATTTTTAAAGGAATACCTGAAGGTATTTTCAAATGAATTCATATTTTTTTTTAAAGAATTCCTCAAAGGAATTCCAAAATAAATTTCCGAATAAATTTCTCACAAAATTCTATTCTATTTAGAATTTCCAAAGGATTTTTCGAAGGTTTAATGTTTGCTCAATGTTTGAAAGAATTTCCGAAAGCTCTGAAAGAACTTTCGTAGGAATATCCGAAACAATTCTTCAAGGTGTTTTCAAAAGTTTTTCTTCAAAGAAATGTTCGAATAAAAAAAAAACAAAAAAATAGATACTTTCCGAAGGTATTTTCAGTAAAAGCATGAGTACTAGAACGCTTATGGTACTACTATTTTGCCAAAGTATGCTTCAAGGCTAAGTTACCGTTTGGTTTCATCACCAATATCGGCTTATGATCGCATATCAGTCCCATCTTTGCTGGATTTCCTGTTCATATAGGACAGATATGCGATCATGGACAGTTTAGTACCGGTACTTTGACAGCTCGGTCCTAGGAAACTAGATGTTGGTCACGCAAGCATGAGTGACATTAGCAGTTTTATACTGTTGCATCAACTATATTTACCAACGAATTTCTAAAGCAATTTTCAAAGGAACTCCTGAAGGACTTCTAAAAACATTTTCGAGGAAGTTGCTATATGATTTTTGATAGGAACTTGTAAAGAAATTTATAGAAACATCATCAAATGATTTTTTCAGGAATTTACGTAAGAAGTTCCCATACAAATCTCCGGAACAATTCATCAAGGAGTTTTCTATAGCTTCTCCGAAAAAATACGTAATTTAAATCCAAATGATTTCCTAAAGACATTTCTGAATTCTCAAAAAAATTTTAAAAGAAGTTCTGAAGAAATCTCCGAAGGATTTTTCCTGGAAATTTTTGAAGGAGCCCCTTAAGTGGTTTCAGATTTTACGATCGTGATTGAATTGAATGATTTGTTAAGAAAATTATTTTGAGCTTATTAGTGGTTTGAGCAGAACTAACCGATAAACCCTATAAACAAATCATTTATTGGAGCCCCTTAAGGACTTTTTGAATGTGTAAAGGAATTGCCAAAGGAATCTCTGAAGGATTCTTCGGGGGATTTTGAGGTGTTTTCTGTAATGGAGTTTCCGAATTAAATGCTGGAAGAAATAGTTTACTCTCATCAGGCCTTTTTTTCTTTAACAAAATGATTTCTCGGCAAAAATCCGCGTGAGTGAGCAGGACTATTTATTATCCCACCAGTTTTGAGCAGCACACAGTCGTTTTGGCGGAGCCTGCTTGCGGATACATGCAACTTTTTATAGAAGTTCTAGAGAGTCCACTGTCAAACAGGCAGGCACCACAAAGCGCAGTTGGCCTGGGGAGGGATCGTCAAGCCCTTGGACATAGTCCCTGCTGCCCCCATGGATCGATTCATCGACCAGATGGAAGACGATTTGCAGACCCTCCGCAGAATGCGTGGTTGACGACGTGCAGCCATGGACCGAGCATTCAGACTTTTCGAAGTTGTCCAACATTGAAGTAGTTCTCGAGATTTGTTACTGTGAGTACAACCTCTCTTTTATCATTGTTCGTTATCTATTGTGCATTTGGACCAAAACTGTTTATATGACGCTGATGAACTGGCAGCAAGGACCACTTCCGACGAGATTCACACGGAAAAATAAAATAAATATGCAGCACTGCACGGTGTTATCTGTCACAAAATCGAGCTTGTTTTGTCGCTGACAACGTCGCTGGCACCAAATTGAAGTTCGAAAGTCGGAAAGATATTGAGCACGATTTCTGCAAACCCTGCTTTTCGGGTATGCACTTTAATGACTGATGAGCATTGCAGAGTGCCATGAATAAAATTCCTGAAATTATGAGTTACAATCATGCTTTCATGAACTGACAATATTTCTCGGGTACTTTTTCAAATCGGCGTATGTAACATTTTGATCAAGCTGAGAAAATCGGCTTGGAAGTTTTCAGATTTCATTTTTATTCCTATTTAAAAACTAAACATTTTTATTGCAAGTGAATTCACCTCAACGATACATTGAGAAAAGGTTCATCGTCACTGACTCTGAAGTCTGTCATGCGTGTGAACATTTCAGTTATTTTGACAAAAATATATGTTACAACGTTCTGCAAAAGATAAATCACATACGTCGTTCTGATACGTCAGCATGACCGAGGTCATGCTACTTTCGTCGAAATGTTACGCTGCTCCGTATGCTGCATTGTTGATACGTCGAAATGTTGCGTCAAGTTGAAACGTTTCACGCACATGCGACAAAAAAATTGCAACACTTACAGCACGACGTAACAGCATTTGCTGCAGAAAAACAACGTAAAATGTTTTTCTTAACAAAAATCAGAATTTTCAAGCAACAAGCTTAATTTTGAACTCAGTGATAAAAAAGTACAAGCAGACGCACGTTTTAAACTATTTAGTTGTTCGAAAAACTTTTTAAAGTACATTTTTTGCTAAGCGGTGTATGTGCAATATTTTCAATAATGATGTTACACCGTTTTGTAAAATATTGATTTACATTTTTAATACCGCATTTTCATGTAGCTTTGAAGATATACACATTTTTAGATGAATTTGATGCCATATGCTGTTGAAAACGGGTTTGTTTACAATTTGCGACATACGCCGTTTTGAAAAAGTACCCGAGATTTATTATTTCATGATTTTATATTCATGATTGTTGGAATGCATTTGTTTCCGTGTACAATGTATATTCAAGGCAATGATCCACACTCAGCGAACTGGACTATCGAAATTCATAACTCATGAATCTTCGACCAATTATTCCAACAACAGTGCTTCTTATACGCAGTTACCTTCTCGGGTATTCAAGCGTCGATGGGCGTGTGGTCTACATACCGGTCTCCCGACCTCGACGTCCATGGTTCGAACCCAGTCTGCCGCACTTTACTTTTTTTTTAAATGAAAATCATCATTCATAAGGCAAATGAAATTCATACCGATTCCTTGTGGCAAATTTTCATAAGGCGTTTGATTGGAAATCATACCTCCATTTTCCTCAGTGCAGGTCAAAACTACGTTTTTTTGGAGGATATGATCCACAATGCTCGAAAAATATTTATTGGAATATCCAACATGTGAACAGCATATTGTGTTGTTCGCTTCTCATAGTGTGCATGTTTTATAATCGTTTCAGCATACTTTTTATAACAAGTCATATTCGAGCAAAGGGTTCATCCCTTGAACTGCCATTGGAAAACTATGGGGGTTAAGTTGGTGGATAGCGTTAAGCTAGTTGTTGCGGTGCTGCTAAGAGCCTGTCTGGTGCCGCTCGCAAAAGAATGATAATGATTCACATCGCAAAAAAGTGGACTTAAATGAAAAGCTTCCAACACAGCGATTATACGTGCTTTCCATCCAATCGACTTCTTTGAAATACGCAAAACACTCTTCCACCATCATCGCACAGTTGCCGGTTGGTTTCGTTGATTTCTTTCGAACCAGAACTGCCAGCTCTCTTCTATGGCAAATGCGTCCGTTTGGCCACTCAAACTCAACCCGCTCCCACCCGCAGTCAGTGTTTCTTCGCCGGACGGCGCGCGGCAGCAACCCCGTTCGTTGTCCTGTCTCGCTTAACAAACTCGAACCCAACTGCTGTCGTCGTCACCTTAATATTTGCGTTTGCGACATGCCTATCAAATCTACCAACACAGCAACAGCGCTGCGACCGATCGCAGCTAGTAGCAAGCGCCAAGCAGCAGTATTGCTGGCAAGCAAGCGGCATGGATGTAGGCTGTGCTAATGTTGAAGAAAAGTTAAAATTGTTGCATGAGATTTGGCAGTCCATTTTTCGATTATGACGAAAAGTCTGTTTCGTTTTCGTTTTCTTCAATTGAATGAAATTTAAACTTAAAGTGATAGTTTAACAAGTTTGATTGCAGAGCAAGATTATGGTGACAGGTATCGAATAGTCGCTGATAAATGTGTTAACAGTTATATAAATGCAATAATTATATTTATATATTGCTAAATATATTTGGCATTTCCGTATAACAGGTACACTTGGTACAACTCGTGACTCATACGTTTACGTATTCACCATTTTCCACCAGGCGTCCAAGTATCGAACGCAGTATTTTCCGCTCAAGCACTCCAAGAAATCTATAGTCTGCATCTGTTAACATCCATGCTTCATGGTCGTACAAGGCGACTGGATGAATCAACCATATATACGAGCTAATTTTGTCCATGTCTGTCAGCTGCGAGACTTTACCAGGCTACAAAAACCGTAAAAAGTTTTACTTGCAGCCGCAACATGCCTTTTCACATCGCGGCTAACATCATTATCACATGGTGTCTTGACTAAAAGAGAAAGGCAGTATCACTACTCTAAAAGTTTTTGAGTAGTAACACCTTTTATTGTGAAACACATAATTTTGGCCAAATTTGTCTTTTTGCCTTTCGCGTATATTAAGTATAGGTAAAGTCTATAGGATCACTCCAAAACCGAACTTTTGATAGAAGGCTCAGAGACCCATAGTGTTATATACCAATCGACTCAGCTCGACGAATTAAGGTGATGTCTGTATGTGTGTATGTATGTATGTATGTGTGTGTACAAAAAAAATGTGAGACACTTTTTTGTACTTAGCCTTATCCGATTTGCTTGCAACAGATTGCATTCGACGCGGAATCCTTCTTTATTTTTTGCTATTGAAAATTGGCCCACTTGAAAAAACGAGTTATTGATGATTTATGAGTTATTGAAAAAACATTGTTTTTCCCATATTCTTCCCAAAAAAAATTTTTTTTTCAAGGATTGTAATGCATTTAAATGAACGCAAACAAATGTGAATTGATGGAAATAACTTAATCTGTCTCACCAAAGTGAAATTCTGACCTCTCTTATGTTCTTTTCTTGTTACATTTTATAATACACGAGAAAGGCACCATCACCGCTAGGTGGATTATTTTTTCTATTGTGCCTTGGTTTTTTTCTATTGTGCCTAGTAAGAAGAATACTTTTTGTGTAGCGAAAAACTCTTCACTATTCCACTGGGTGTTGTGTAAATTTCTTGTCCGTTGCAGGGCTGGTAGCGACCGAAGCCACTCAAAATAGTGACTTTAGTGACCAAAGCTGATGAAAAAAGGGAGCAAATAGTGACTTTCAGTTGCAGAAAAAGTGACCAAATAGTGACTTCCAATTTCAATTGCAAGTTCGAGAATATTTTTTTCGTAATTTGTGGCGGAAAACATCTTTCGCTCACCACTCTTTTCTCTTAGAACGAACTCAGAAGAGAAACGAAAATCGTACTTGCTAACTTTTATCTACTTAGAAACTAAGTAAAATTATTGCCCTCTCTTTTAACCCCACGGAAAATTTAATCAAAATCAATAAAAAGCAAGACAACTCAAAACTATGAGTAGTCGTCAAGCAAATCAAATTTTACGCCAGTGGAAGTGAGCGAAATATGGTTATCACTCTTAAGGACACTCCACACGAAATCAAAATTTGAAAGTACTCGCGTTTTCAAGGGCACACCACTCGATATGGAAGCAATGCACAACTGTCATTTTTATAATTTCAGATTGGCTGCGTCGCAGCAGGCGTAATGGCAGTACTTTGAAATTTGGATTCCGTGATAAGGGCAAACCTGTTTTTTTTTCCTGAAAATTATTTCTCGGCGAAAATCTGCATGAATGAGCATTCTCTTCTCGTGAGAATGAGTGAAAATTACGATCATTGGATTAGCTGAACACCTACTTAAGAAAGATGCAGAGAACTCTACGATTTATCATAGGTTTCACGGATGTTTTTGGAATTTTTAGTGAGACAGGAACAAAATGCGAGTGTTACAAACATGCGATCATGGGCAGTTTAGTTCTTGGTAAAACAGAGGAGAATCAAGTCTCCCAAGGAATCAAGTCTCCCCACCTTCCCATACTGCATAAAGTTTGAGTCTAAAAAAATTCGAAACCAACAGGTGTCTTGCTTGCATAACTGTATACCAATTTATAAATTGTGAAGTAAAACACCTTCAATTAGCTACTGGTGAAATGCCAATAAGAGCAGCGAGTTAAATGGCTGGTGATGTTTCAGAGTCATTTTTCCAAGATCCGTAATGTCATTTCCACCATGCACAAAGCATCTTCCGATGGATTTATGTAACACTTTATAAAAAAAAATCTTAGTCAATAGTTTCAAAATAGTTGAAAATAGTGACTTTTTGCGAGAAAAAGTGACTTTAGTGACTTGAGGTCAAAAAAAGAGACTTTTTAGTGACTAGCCCGAAAAAAGTGACCAAGTCACTTAAAAGTGACCCGCTACCAGGCCTGCCGTTGTCAAAATGCTATGTGTTAAGTGTTTTGCCTATGAGACCTCTTGTCGAAAGCGGTGTGTCTATTTTTTTTCTTTTATAACAATCTTAATGAGGATGTAGATAAAGTATTTTTGACTCAGCCATATTTCCACAAAAAATGCAAAAATCAATCGGGTTCTATGATCACAAGTTATATTAAAAGTTATATGCTACTGGTTTCCGACAGGTCAAGAAGGAATAATAATAACTAATTTTAAAACGAAGTACTTAAATCGATGCGGGCGGCCGAAAAGCTTTCGGCGTTGGGCCAGGACGTGCGAAGTGTCAGGCGCACCAAGATCGGTGAAATGATCTTGGTTCTGAAACGTGGAGCATCAAACAACGTGGATATTGTTGTTTTAATCTTCAAAGCTTCAACATAAATCATCCTGTCTGCATGAAGTAAGCATGAAGAAGAGATTTATTTGTTTATTTGTTCATTTATTGAAATAATAATAGATTTAACTGCGACAGTAGTGCTGGACAATCGATGTCACCCGTGAGCAGCTTCCCAGCAAACGTAACTTGAGCAGCGTCTAAACTCTAGTGGTTCGATGCTAATCAACCGGCATAAAACCCAATTGACGATTAGCTCGGGCTACAATGTCATCGTAGTGAGGTCTGTATGTCAGTCTGTTATCCAGAATAACGCCAAGATCCTTAATGTGCTGAACGCGAGTGAGCCATCGTCCAGACAGGACATAGTCGAAGATGATGGGTGCGTTTTTCTATACTTAAGTCCATAAGATTTCTTGAGCACAAGTCCGCAGAAATACACAACATATTTTGCAGTTCGTTGCAGTCTGTCAAGTTTTTTATAACGTAATAGATTTTGGAATCGTCGGCGTAGAAGAGGCGGCAGCCTTGTAACAACAGCATGAAAATATCATTAATAAAGTTCGAGAATAATAGAGGGCCCAGATTGCTGCCTTGAGGTACTCCCGATTTGTTTGCGAAAACTTCTGATTCTGACGTGCCAATTTTCACACGCACCGAACGATTCTGCAAATATGATCTAAACCAATCGGCAGCCGTTGATGAGACGCCGAGTAACATCAGCCTAGCAAGCAGAATTTCATGGTACACAGTATCTAAAGCGGCTTTCAGATCCATATATGCTTCCTCGGAAGCCTCCTTCCAAGAGGCTCGGAAGCCTCCTTCCAAGAGGCTCGGAAGCCTCCTTCCAAGAGGCTCGGAAGCCTCCTTCCAAGAGGCTCGGAAGCCTCCTTCCAAGAGGCTCGGAAGCCTCCTTCCAAGAAGGCGCGGACGCCTCCTTTCAAGAGGCTCAGAAGCCTCCTTCCAAGAGGCTCGGAAGCCTCCTTTCAAGAGGCACGGAAGCCTCATTCCTAGAGGCTCGGAAGCCTCCTTCCAAGAGGCTCGGAAGCCTCCTTCCAAGAGACTCGGAAGCATCCTTCCAAGAGGCTCGGAAGCCTCCTTCCAAGAGGCTCGGAAGCCTCCTTCCAAGAGGCTCGGAATCCTGCTTTCAAGAGGCTCGGAAGCCTCCTTTCAAGAGGCTCGGAAGCCTCCTTTCAAGAAACACGGAAGCCTAGAAAAATCCCTAAAAGTGTTATAGGACGCTCGATGCATAAAATAAATTTTTCATTCAGAAAAATTCCAGACAACTCTTTGGGTTGCTTATATCCCGTTAGTTTTCAGGTCAGTTTTTCACATATCTCATTAGTCATGCTTATTTTCATTAACAGCGAAAAAATAGGGGTACCTCAATGAATGTTAAAGTTCGAAGGAGTACCTCTCAAGCAAAACGTTTAGAGCCGCACTCTAATCGAGCAGACATTACCTCAATTCGTCGAACTAAGTCGATTAATATATAGTTTGGTTTTGGAGTGATCATATAACTTTTACGTAAGGAATGTTCAGTTTATTGTGAGGACACTTTTACATGACGACATGTTGTTTAGTTATCGATTCATCGTCGTGATCTTCATTCCCATAATTTTATTCGCTTTCTTACACCCAGTAAAAATTATGGCCGAAACCGAAACGAACCTATCAGTAGTACCGTACGGAACGTTCAACCTGCGTTATAGTGATATAAAATGTTGATATAAAAGACAGAGGTTTTCATGCCTGTGCATGCATTGTCAGGGTATAAATAATATGTCTATGTCAAATATAGGTGACAGAACTCAACTTAAGTTAACTTTAAATACAAAATTAATTAAAATACTCACATTTTTCAGATTGAAGTTGTCCAAAAGTATAGGCGCCGATGAGTGCCCGCAATGATTCTATGCTCATTACAAAGCTTAAAGCAATAGCTTTCTATGAATCACTATTTTGTTTTGCGAAAAGTTGCGATAAGCTGTTTTTTTAACCGTTTACTTCGAAATGTACATACTATTTTTGGTCTATTTCTAACTAAAACCTTACAAATGCGCATTTTTTGTTCACAAGAACCTTAAAAATGCCTTTTTTAAATTATTTGATTGAAGTGGAAACGTTTGATATAATTATATAACATTTAAAACATGTGTAATGAAAGCGATAATTCAATTATTATTATTATTTATCTTTATTAACGAGATTTTCGGCCCTTGGCCGGCTCCTCTCGTGGATAATTCAATGACGGAATCATTTGTATACTTTTATTTGAATATTTTTATTGCTGTAAATGAAATTATTGAGTAGTTTTCTTTCCAAACGGCTAGAAGATAAAACACACAAAATTTCTTACTTCCAAAACTTTCTCCTGACATCCGCGAGTCTACGAATTTTAGATTTCTTTCAAATGAATTTTATTGTCTGGATTTTGTTTATGTCTAATAATCCGAATTACGTAATCATGCTGAAATTTTTTCTAAAGCAGGAAATGAAATGAAAATTCTTAGTATTTTTTAGCAAATTGGCATTGTTCAATACTTTGCCATTAAAGTGATTCTACATATCAAGAGTTTCAAGTTTAAATGTTTGAGCTGTAACACACTATTCTTGGCAGCAATAGAGAATGTTTGCACTGAGCAATAGAGAATGTTGGTACTGAGATTTGAACTGAAAAGCTGAACTATAGACCATCAAAAAACCACAATACAAACATAAAACCTATTTTTAGAGACATTTTGAGGTTTTGGCCAACCTTTGTTCTAGAGCGAACCACTGTGCTGTGGGAGCAGGAGTGTAGTAGTAATTACAATGTACTTCGGTTGTACTGGTCACCGACTAAAATAATTTAACAGATTTTTTTAACTTTTTTACAGTTGAACAATGCAAAAGATAGAATTTATGTCCTACTGGTCTCCGAAAGATCAACGGGAAGGGGGAGGCATGATAAAAAATAAATATTAAAATGAAAAAAAAAATTAAAAACTCCTCGTATTTGTTGAAGAATGTTTTGAAAATCCTCAAAAAAAAATTTGTTACCCCCTCAAATTATTATTTTTGGGGAAAAATCTGAGGGGGGGAGACATATTTTTTTTAAATATTTGTATCGGCCTAATTACAGAACAGATCTGCAGTCGAAGTTTCGACGAAATTCACAAAACTTTGTGGAATGAGTTAAATGTGTATCGTTTTGACTCAAATCCCGAGCATGACTCATATTCCGAACACTGGCGTTTTAGCGTCCTAAAACTAAATTTTCCATCGGTTTCAGATACGGAGGGTCAAGATTACAAACGAGCGAGTGTTTGGAATTTGAAGTCAAAACGGTAGATTGCTTCGATCGTCCGGCGTGCCACAAAGGAGCGTGCCAACTGGCAGCATGTCAGGACGACGTCAAACCAAGATGGACCCATAGGCTGATTCCACATGTACAAGCTGGATCAATAGAAACCATTGCAATAATGTAAGGAAAACTTACACCTAAAACGGGTGTTGATCGAACATGGTTGCTTAAAAAATACTTTTACTGATTAGAGCTTGCATATCCATCTGACTTCGTTTTTCATAGACGCCGTAGAATCGACGAAACATGTATTATGGGGGTCACCTCCCATGTGTCTAGTTGTACATTACTGATTTATAGTTAAGCGATCGAAAATAATTGCTTATGAGCTCGTGTGTACCCACTGATCCCGTTACGATCTTTGCAAGGACCCGTGCCTTCGTTTTACGTTGGACCCGTTTGCGGAAGTAAAATTCCGACAAGCGGTGGTAATCCTGCAGGGACACCGTTCTGGGAAAAAAACCTCTTAGAAGGTCACGTCTCCACGCTCAGAAATGAGCATTAATAAAAACAAGAGGAAGGGGGAGTCTCTGAATTCTCCACTTCCTTCAAAGAAACAAGGTTTCAAGACCGTCCTGCCAAAGCGCGGAAAAAATAGAAGGAAGCTGGAGAATTCAGATATTCCTTCTAACTCTACACAGTAAAAAATAAAAAGTAATATCACATCAGATTTGATGCACATCATCGCCGTCGTAAATATAATGTTATATTACATTAGGTTGACGTAACCAAAAGTTGACGTACTTGATTATTCGTTTTCAAATTAAAGCCGTGTAATTCATTTGCGACGTAATATTTGCGATGTAGCAGAAAAACGACGTAGAAACAGGTCAGGATGAATCCCGCTTTCGGCAGCGGGGTTAGGGGTATTCGGATATTTTTCTTACATGTTCGAAAATACATTTTCAGATGCAACAATTTCGAATTTTATTTATTCAAAACACATTACATACAATACATACAATAATCCACACAAACTTGAACGCTTAACTTAAAATTTTCAATATTTTTTTATAGATATTTTCAATAAATCCTTTTTTAATTTTTAATTATTAATATTCAATTTTAAAGTTAAATTTTTTTTTTTTTTCATAGATATATATATTTTATTCAATTCATTTAATTCACTATATATTTTAGCAGTATTTATGTATTATATTTTGTCGGTGGTGACGTAGCGGCGTCACGTTGTTGGTTATCGGCAATAGAGGTGGGGAATTTATTCGAAAGTTTTTTCAGGTAGTCCTCCGGAAATTGCTTAGGAAATTCCTCCAAAAAATTCTTTAGAAGATTTTCTAAACATACTTCAAAAAGTTCCTCTAGGAATTCGTCCGGAAGTTTGTCTGGAAATTCCTCCAGATACTTCTTTGCAAATACCTCCACGAATTCCATTGAAAATTCTCCCAGGAATTCCTCTGAAAATTCTTCTAGCTATTCCTCCGGAGGATCCTCCAATTCTTCACAATTTCCTTCAGGAATTCATCCGGAAGTTACTCCAGAATTCCTCCGGAATCTCCTAAGTGAGTTCTTCCAGGAATACCTCCGGATTTTTCTACGGGAATTTATTCGGAGCTTCCTCCAGGAAATCCTGCAGAAGCTCCTCCAGGAATTGCTCCAGAAGCTCCACCAGGAATTCCTCCGGAAGTTCCACCAGGAATTCCTCCGGAAGTTCCACCAGGAATTCCTCCAGAAGTTCCGCCAGGAATTCCTCCGGAAGTTTCTCCAGGAATTCCTCCGGAAGTTCCTCCAGAAATTCCTACGGAAGTTCCTCCAGAAATTCCTACGGAAGTTCCTCCAGAAATTCCTACGGAAGTTCCTCCACAAATTCCTACGGAAGTTCCTGCAGAAATTCCTACGGAAGTTCCTCCAGAAATTCCTTACGAAATTCCTACGGAAGTTCCTCCAGGAATTCCTCCGGAAGTTCCTCCAGGAATTCCTCCGGAAGTTCCTCCAGGAATTCCTCCGGAAGTTCCTCCAGGAATTCCTCCGGAAGTTCCTCCAGGAATTCCTCCGGAAGTTCCTCCAGGAATTCCTCCGGAAGTTCCTCCAGGAATTCCTCCGGAAGTTCCTCCAGGAATTCCTCCGGAAGTTCCTCCAGGAATTCCTCCGGAAGTTCCTCCAGGAATTCCTCCGGAAGTTCCTCCAGGAATTCCTCCGGAAGTTCCTCCAGGAATTCCTCCGGAAGTTCCTCCAGGAATTCCTCCGGAAGTTCCTCCAGGAATTCCTCCGGAAGTTCCTCCAGGAATTCCTCCGGAAGTTCCTCCAGGAATTCCGTCGGAAGTTCCTCCAGGAATTCCTCCGGAAGTTCCTCCAGGAATTCCTCCGGAAGTTCCTCCAGGAATTCCTTCGGAAGTTCCTCCAGGAATTCCTTCGGAAGTTCCTCCAGGAATTCCTCCGGAAGTTCCTCCGGAAGTTCCTCCAGGAATTCCTCTGGAAGTTCCTCCAGGAATTCCTCTGGAAGTTCCTCCAGGAATTCTTCCGGAAGTTCCTCCAGGAATTCCTCCGGAAGTTGCTCCGAAAATTCCTACATAAGTTTTTCCCGCAATTCGTTTGGAATTTCACCCATATCTTCGGAAGTTCCACTATGAATTCCTCCGTAAGTAATTTGTAAGTCATTGTGATGGTCTTTTCAAACAGATTTCCAAAGATTTTCTATTCTACCTTTTGATGTGTCCATGAGTCAATTGTCCCTTCAATATCGACTAATTAGGTTTTGACTGTAATAAAGGAATAAAAACTTCCGAACTTCCGGAGAAATTCCTGGAGGAGTTTCCGGACCAATTCCTGGATGAGTTTCCGGACGAATTGCTGAAGGAACTTCCGATAGAATTTCTGGATTAACTAACGGAGGAATTCCTGGGAGAACTTTCTGAGGAATTTCTGGAGGAACTTTCGGAGGAATTCCTAAAAGAACTTCATGGAGAAACTTCAGGAAAAATTCAGGAAACTTCCGGAGGAAATCTCGTAGGAAGCACTTCCGGAGGAATTCCTGGTGCAACTTCTGGACGCATACCTGGAATAACTTCCGTAGGAGTTTCTGGATAAACTTCCGAAGAAATTCCTGGAGGAACTTCCGGGACAATTACTGAAGAAACGCCCGGAGGAACTCCTGAAGGAACTTCTGAGGGAAATGTTCGAGGAAATTGTGAAAGAATTGCTGGAGGATCCTCCGGAACAAATTCCAAAGAAATTCGTGGGGGAATATCCAAAAGAATTCGTGGAGGTATTTGCAAAAGAATGTCTGGAGGAATTGATAGACAAATTTCCGGAGGAATTCCTGGAGGATCTCCCGGAGGAATTCCTGAAGGTACTTCCGGAGTAGATCCTGGAGGAAGTTCCTGAGGAATTCCTGGAGGAAGTTCCTGAGGATTTACTGCAGGAATTGCTGGAGGAACATCCGAAGAAATTCTTGGATGAACTTCCAGAGCAATTCCTGGAGGAGCTTCTGGAGGAATTCCTGCAGGAGCTTCTGCAGGAATTCCTGGAAGAAGCTCCGGAAAAATTCCCGTAGCAAAATCCGGAGCAATTCCTGGAGGAACTTCCGGAGGAATTTCTGGAGAAACTTCCGAAGGAATTCCTGGAGGAACTTCCGAAGGAATTCCTGCTGGAACTTCTGAAGGAATTCCTGGAGGAACTTCCGAAGGAATTCCTGGAGGAACTTCCGAAGGAATTCCTGGAGGAACTTCCGAAGAAATTCCTGGAGGAACTTCCGAAGGAATTCCTGGAGGAACTTCCGAAGGAATTCCTGGAGGAACTTCCGAAGGAATTCCTGGAGGAACTTCCGAAGGAATTCCTGGAGAAACTTCCGAAGGAATTCCTGGAGGAACTTCCGAAGGAATTCCTGGAGTAACTTCGAAGGAATTCCTGGAGGAACTTCCGAAGGAATTCCTGGAGGAACTTCCGAAGGAATTCCTGGAGGAACTTCCGAAGGAATTCCTGGAGGAACTTCCGAAGGAATTCCTGGAGGAACTTCCGAAGGAATTCCTGGAGGAACTTCCGAAGGAATTCCTGGAGGAACTTCCGTAGGAATTCCTGGAGGAACTTCCGAAGGAATTCCTGGAGGAACTTCCGAAGGAATTCCTGGAGGAACTTCCGAAGGAATTCCTGGAGGAACTTCCGAAGGAATTCCTGGAGGAACTTCCGAAGGAATTCCTGGAGGAACTTCCGAAGGAATTCATGGAGGAACTTACGAAGGAATTCCTGGAGGAACTTCCGAAAGAATTCCTGGAGGAACTTCCGAAGGAATTCCTGGAGGAGCTTCCGGAGGAATTCCTGGAGGAACTTCCGAAGGAATTCCTGGAGGAACTTCCGAAGGAATTCCTGGAGAAACTTCCGAAGGAATTCCTGGATGAACTTCCGAAGGAATTCCTGGATGAACTTCCGAAGGAATTCCTGGAGGAACTTCCGAAGGAATTCCTGGAGGAACTTCCGAAGGAACTCCTGGAGGAACTTCCGGAGGAATTCCTGGAGGAACTTCCGAAGAAATTCCTGGAGGAACTTCCGAAGGAATTCCTGGAGGAACTTCCGAAGGAATTCCTGGAGGAACTTCCGAAGGAATTCCTGGAGAAACTTCCGAAGGAATTCCTGGAGGAACTTCCGGAGGAATTCCTGGAGGAACTTCCGGAGGAATTCCTGGAGGAACTTCCGGAGGAATTCCTGGAGGAACTTCCGGAGGAATTCCTGGAGGAACTTCCGGAGGAATTCCTGGAGGAACTTCCGGAGGAATTCCTGGAGGAACTTCCGGAGGAATTCCTGGAGGAACTTCTGGAGGAATTCCTGGAGGAACTTTCGAAGGAATTCCTGGAGGAACTTCGGAGGAATTCCTGGAGAAACTTCTGGAGGAATTCCTGGAGGAACTTCGGAGGAATTCCTGGAGGAACTTCCGGAGGAATTCCTGGAGGAACTTCGGAGGAATTCCTGGAGGAACTTCTGGAGGAATTCCTGGAGGAACTTCCGGAGGAATTCCTGGAGAAACTTCCGGATGAATGCCTGGAGGAACTTCCGGAGGAATTCCTGGAGGAACTTCCGGAGGAATTCCTGGAGGACCTTCCGGAAGAATTCCTGGAGGAACTTCCGGAGGAATTCCTGGAGGAACTTCCGGAGGAATTCCTGGAGGAACTTCCGGAGGAATTCCTGGAGAAACTTCCGGATGAATGCCTGGAGGAACTTCCGGAGGAATTCCTGGAGGAACTTCTAAATGAATTTCTGGAGGAACTTCCGAATGAGTTCCTGAAGAAACTTCCGGAGGAGTTCCTGGAGGAACTTCCGGAGGAATTCCTAGAGAAACTCAAGAGGAACGAAATTCCAAAGGAATTCGTGGGGGTATTTGCAAAGGAATGTCTGGAGGAATTGATGGACAAACTTCCAGAGGAATTCCTGGAGGAACTTTTTGAGGAATTCCTAGAGGAACTTACGCAGGAATTTCTGGAAGAACTTTCGGAGGAAGTTTCTGAGTTGTGCCTGGAGGAACTGCCGAAGGAATTTTTGAAGGAACTTCCGAAGCAACTCTTGAAGGAACTTCCGAAGCGATTCCCGGAATATCCTCCGAAGAAATTAAAAGGAATTTCTGGAGAAACTTCCGAAGGAATTCCTGGTGGAACTTCCAGAGGCATTCCTGGAAGAACTTCCGGAGGATTTCCTAGAGGAACTTCCGGAGGAATTCCTGGAGGAACTTCCGGAGGAATTCCTGGAGGAACTTCGGAGGAATTCCTGGAAGAACTTCGGAGGAATTCCTGGAGGAACTTCCGGAGGAATTCCTGGAGGAACTTCCGGAGGAATTCCTGGAGGAACTTCGGAGGAATTCCTGGAGGAACTTCCGGAGGAATTCCTGGAAGGAACTTCCGGAGGAATTCCTGGAGGAACTTCCGGAGGAATTCCTGGAGGAACTTCCGGAGGAATTCCTGGAGGAACTTCCGGAGGAATTCCTGGAGGAACTTCCGGAGGAATTCCTGGAGGAACTTCCGGAGGAATTCCTGGAGGAACTTCCGGAGGAATCCCTGGAGGAACTTCCGGAGGAATTCCTGGAGGAACATCCGGAGGAATTCCTGGAGGAACATCCGGAGGAATTCCTGGAAGAACATCCGGAGGAATTCCTGGAGGAACATCCGGAGGAATTCCTGGAGGAACTTCCGGAGGAATTCCTGGAGGGACTTCCGAAGGAACCTGGAATTCCTGGAGGGACTTCCGAAGGAACCTGGAATTCCTCGAGGAATTCCTGGAGGAACTTCCTGAGGAATGCCTGGAGAAACTTCCGGATGAATGCCTGGAGGAACTTCCAGAGGAATTCCTGGAGGAACTTCTAAATGAATTTCTGGAGGAACTTCCAAAGGAGTTCCTGGAGAAACTTCCGGAGGAATTCCTGGAGGAACTTCCGGAGGAATTCCTAGAGAAACTCAAGAGGAACGAAATTCCAAAGGAATTCGTGGGGGTATTTGCAAAGGAATGTCTGGAGGAATTGATAGACAAACTTCCAGAGGAATTCCTGGAGGAACTTTTTGAGGAATTCCTAGAGGAACTTACGCAGGAATTTCTGGAGGAACTTTCGGAGGAAGTTTCTGAGTTGTGCCTGGAGGAACTTCCGAAGGAATTCTTGAAGGAACTTCCGAAGCAACTCTTGAAGGAACTTCCGAAGCAATTCCTGGAATATCCTCCGAAGAAATCCCAGAAATCCCTTCCGGAGGACTTTCTGACAAAACTTCCGAACAACTTCCGCCGCCTCTATTACTGATCACCAGCAGCGTGACGCTGCAGCCGATACAATATAATTCATCAAAAATAATATAATATATATATATGAAATTAAATGAATTGAATAAAATTATTCATTTATTATACACTCATTAATTTTAAAATGAACAAAAAAGCTGAAAATAATAAATTGAAAAATTCAAAATTGAAAATTTACAATGAGGAATTAAAAAATTAAAATTCAGATTTGCAAACTAAAAATTAAAAAATTAAAAAAATAGATGAGGGTTTTTAAACGAAAATTTTCATTTTTTTCCTAAATTGAAAATTAGAGATTAAAAATAAAATAAAAATGAGATTTTAAGCATTTAAAATAGAAATCAAAAATTTAAGAAAAATTGAAAATAAAAAAATATGTAATTTAGTAATTGAAACGAAATTAAAACTTGATATTTAATATTAAAAAAATGAAAATTAAAAATTCAAAAATCCAGAAAAATAGTTAATGAAAATAAAATAATAAAAATTCATAGATAATAAAAAAAAAATTCAAATCTTAACTTTAAATTTGAAATTTTGAATTTCAAATTTTTATTCTTAAATTTTAAATTAAATTGTCATCGGTTTCATTTGTTCTTTTTCCCAAAAATGTTGGGTACAAATTTGACAAATTGACATTTAGCTATCACCCTATTCTCATCAGATGATCTGGCCAATAACAATATTTCTTGGGTACTTATTCAAAACGGTACGTGATTTTGTTAACAAAGATTCAAATTTCGATGATGGCACTCTCATGCAAAACAAAACCAACAACAGGTAGACGAAGCCTCCCCCTAGGGATCCTACATTAGGATCCCTATCTCCCCGTACTGTGTGTGGTAACGGTTTGTCAGATTGGACAAATCAACGTTTGAATATTTGTTGACAAAGTCACATCTCCTTTTGAATACGTACCAGTTATTTCTCTGTGGTGAATCCGTTAATACCGGCACATCATTCATGTTTTCCATACGCACATTCTGGGCATCTATGCGGGCCATACCTGTTTCTGCAAATATTGTTTTTGTTTCGCAGTCTCAGCAGTAGAGATGCTTCCGAATCCACCGAAAATTTTGTCTGCAAAAAATATGATTGGGTATGAATCAGATTTACACCGGTTTAGTTAATGATATGTCGATCATAAGCTTCCTTACCTGTGCAATTTAATTTTTCAAATTTGGTGCCGGAATTCGTGTTAGCATGATCACGGTACCTGAATTTTGGCACTCATTCACATCCGACGTCAATGGTGGTTCAGGAAAACCTGGATTCGATGGTTTACGGATTGTTAAATCTGCAATACGAAAAAAGATTTCACTAGTAAATATGATAATTGGCATTGGGTAGATTTCATATTTTCGCTTATAACATTTTTACTTACCAGATGAGTCCTCATATTCGTTCCGATGCACGGTACCCGTTGGGAGATACATTTTTGCTAACTGGATTAACGAAACTCTTGGTGTTTCGTACCGATGCGCAGTTGGGAAAAAGTTATCTGATCCAGGTAGATTTGGCCATATTTGTTGCAGTGGCTTTTCTGTGCCTCCTCACTGGCAAACAAAATGTCAACAAACTGAAACAATGCCGACCGGCGACCGACTGCAGTTTTTTTTCTTTCTTTTTCTCGCCTGTTCTCGCTCGCGGTCGCTGAGTTTTGTCATTCTCTATTACATCAATTACGCGCAATATGAAATTCATTGAAGGTAATATTCTGTGTAATTGTGAGCCAGTATGATGTGCATAGTTTCGAATGTAATCAAATACCATAAAAAGCACAGAATTTTATGTTCGTTTGACGTAAGTGAAGAAATCTTGTCACCGATTTGATCTTACCTTGGGATATGTAATAAAACATTGGTTATGATGTGAAAATACATTAAATCGGTTTTTACGTTGGATTTTTATGTACGTTCCAAACATTTACGTAGCAGCATATTAATATTTTTTTTGCTGTGTAATATCGGAAATAATTCTTCTCCAATCGAACTGAGCAATCAGTTCGATTTGATTAATGATGAAATTGAGCAAATCGAATATACCTCTAGCCCAGGTGATTCGATTCATGCGAAAAAGCAAAGGATTCCGCCAATTGTGGTATCTGTTGCCGAGTTTTCTGGCTTTCGGAATGAAATCTTGAGTAACCTTCAGGGGATCAAGGTTCATTTCAGATTGCTAGGAAGGGTGACTGCCGCGTTTTGCCGGGATCCTTTGACGATCGGAAACGTCTTCTTCAGTATTTAACTGAGAAGCGCCATAAATTCTTCACATACGACGGCAAAACTGAGCGATTGTTCAAAGTCGTCTTGAAAGGTCTCCCCAGTGATGATAAATCACTGGATGAGATTAAAATTGAAATTTCTCAATTACTTGGATTTTCACCAGTCCAAGTAATTAAGATGAAAAAGAAATCCCACTCTGGTACTGGCATTTCTCAAGAATTTTATTTAGTTCATTTTAACAAAAGTGAACTAAATAACATGAAAAGTTTGGAAAAGGCCTGTATTATGTCCCATGTCCGTGTTACATGGGAACATTTCCGCAGGCCTGGGGGAAATTTCCAAAACCCCACCCAGTGCCGTAAGTGCCAAAAGTGGGGCCATGGAACCAAACATTGTCACATGGATGCTATATGCATGATTTGTGGTGGAACCTCTCACGCCAAGGACGCATGTCCTGTGAGAGAAGATTCCAATAAATTTAAATGTGCAAATTGTGGGGGCAATCATAAATCCAATTTCTGGGAATGCCCTTCACGCAAAAAAGTTTTGAATTCCCGTGCAAAATTGATGACGGGAAATTCAAATCGAATCCCAGATTGACCGGGAAGAAATTTTTCAAAAGCTCAAATTTCGAAACCAGTTACCGGTCGAGCAATTCATACCCACCACAATTCACAAACAAATTTTGCCGCTCGTCAACGGGTAGCAAGCACTTCAGTAAATTCCAATTTTTCGAATGTACCTACGTATGCAAACATCGCTGCTGGTAGACAAAATTTCTCTTCTCAAAATGAGGTTTATACCCATGTCCCAACGGAAAATAACGGTTATGTTGCCGATTCAGGTAGCATGACTGCTTCCGATTTTGATTTTTTAACTGAACAATTGCATCACATGATTGATGCAATGTTCAAAGCAAATACCATACCAGAAGCTGTTCAGGTTGGTATAAAGTACACACAAAAAATTGTTATCGGACTCCGTTTTAATGGATCTAAATAATTGTGTGAAAGTTCTAAATTGGAATGCCCGCTCTCTAAAGGGCAAGGAAGATGAATTATTCAACTTCCTAACAGTTCATAATGTACATATTGCCATTATAACAGAAACTTATTTAAAGCCCGGACTCTCCATTAAAAGAGATCCAAATTATTTTATCTACAGAAATGATCGTCTTGACAGCGCCTGTGGTGGGGTCGCCATTGTCATTAATAGACGTATCAAACATAAATTATTTTCTTCGTTTGAAACCAAAGTTTTCGAAACCTTGGGAGTTTCTGTTGAAACAAATTTTGGTCAATTTTCCTTCATTGCAGCCTATTTGCCTTTTCAATGCAATGGGCAGCAAAAGAATTTGTTGAAAGCTGATCTTCAAATTCTGACTCGCAACAAATCAAAATTCTTCGTAATTGGTGACTTCAATGCCAAACACCGTTCATGGAATAATGCTCAAAGCAATTCCAACGGCAAAATTTTATTTGAAGATTGTTCTGCGGGATATTATACTATTCAATATCCCAATGGCCCAACTTTTTTTCATCCACTCAAATCCTTCGACAATTGATTTGGTTTTAACGGATTCAAGTCAGCTGTGTGGCCAATTGGTAACTCATGCTGACTTTGACTCTGATCACCTTCCTGTGACATTTGAAATCTCACAAGAAGCCATTTATAATCCAATCAGCTCTACTTTCAATTATCATAGGGCTGATTGGGATTTATATAAAACGTATATCGATAGGAATTTTGATGTTGATATTCCTCTCGATACCAAAAGTGATATTGATAATGCTCTCGTATCTTTGACAAATTTAATTGTCGAAGCCAGAGGCATTGCAATTCCTAAATGTGAAATTAAATTCAACTCCATTATTATTGACGACGATCTTCAGCTACTGATCCGTCTTAAAAATGTGAGGCGAAGGCAATACCAAAGAACTCGCGATCCCGCGTTGAAAGTTATTTGGCGAGATTTGCAAAATGAAATTAAAAAACGTTTCGCTATTCTGAGAAATACAAACTTTGAGAATAATGTCTCGAAGTTGGATCCCAGTTCGAAACCCTTTTGGAAATTAACGAAAATTCTTAAAAAACCTCAAAAGCCAATTCCAGCGCTTAAACAGGGAAATAAAATTTTATTAACAAATGGCGAAAAGGCTCAAAAACTTGCTCAGCAGTTCGAGAGTGCCCATAATTTTAGTCTAGGTCTCACTAGTCCAATTGAGGATCAGGTTACACGGAGCTTCGAAGACATTCTCAATCAAGAGAATGTTTTTGACCCTTCGTTGGGAACTAATTTGGATGAAGTGAGATCTATTACTAGAAAATTTAAAAATATGAAAGCCCCGGGTGATGATGGTATTTTCTACATACTTATCAAAATACTTCCTGAGAGCTCTTTATCCTTTTTGGTTAATTTATTTAACAAATGTTTTCAATTGGCATACTTCCCAGATAAATGGAAAAACGCCAAAGTTGTTCCAATTTTGAAGCCGGACAAAAATCCAGCTGAGGCTTCTAGTTATCGCCCAATCAGTTTGCTTTCTTCAATAAGCAAACTGTTTGAAAAGATTATTTTAAATAGAATGATGGTTCATATTAATGACAATTCTATTTTTGCTGATGAGCAATTTGGTTTTCGCCATGGGCATTCAACCACTCATCAGTTATTAAGAGTTACGAACTTAATTCGGCTCAACAAATCTGAAGGATATTCGACTGGAGTTGCTCTTCTTGATATAGAGAAAGCATTTGACAGTGTTTGGCATGAAGGTTTGATTGTAAAATTGATGAATTTTAATTTTCCTCTGTACATCATTAAACTGATCCAAAATTATTTATCTGATCGCTCACTGCAGGTAAACTATCAGAATTCTAAATCTGATAGATTACCTGTAAGGGCTGGTGTCCCCCAAGGCAGCATACTGGGGCCCATATTGTATAACATTTTTACTTCTGACTTACCTGATTTACCACCAGGGTGTCAAAAATCTTTGTTTGCAGATGACACAGGTCTCTCAGCCAAAGGGCGAAGCCTTCGTGTCATTTGTAGTAGATTGCAAAAAAGTTTGGATATTTTCTCCACTTACTTGCAAAAATGGAAAATTTCCCCGAATGCTTCCAAAACTCAGCTTATAATAATACATAAGCCGAGAGCTTCTTATTTGAAACCTTCTAGCAGACATAGTGTCACTATGAATGGGGTTCCAATTAATTGGTCTAGCGAAGCTAAATATTTAGGACTTCTGCTAGATCAAAAATTAACTTTTAAAAATCACATTGAAGGCCTTCAAGCCAAATGTAACAAATATATTAAGTGTCTATATCCACTTATAAACAGAAAATCAAAACTTTGTCTTAAGAACAAACTTTTGATTTACAAACAAATTTTTAGACCTGCCATGTTGTATGCTGTGCCAATATGGACTAGTTGCTGTAATACCAGAAAGAAGGCACTCCAGAGGATTCAAAATAAAATTTTGAAAATGATTCTGAAGTTGCCTCCGTGGTATAGTACCAATGAACTTCATAGAATTTCTAATATTGAGACATTGCAACAAATGTCCAACAAAATAATTTCCAATTTTAGACAAAAATCGTTGCGATCTTCTATTGCAACGATTAACTCCTAGTACCCTAAGTAGAAAAGAGGTTAATGTTAGTTTAAGTTGAAAACATTGTAATTCCTACATGGTTCAATTCAACCAGAGGAAAAATTCTAACTGCCAGAGGCAATTGAAATGTATTAATAATAACTAAAAATATAACATAGCAAATAAGGATGATAGTGTTAAGAAAACACGGAACACCTAGTCTAAGAGATGAATGCATGTATTAGATAATTAGCAAAAAAAAAAAAAAAAAGTGACAAGTTAAATAAAAGAAATAACTTCCCCGAAGTGAAACAGAGCATTCAACTAATTCGCATACAAAGTAGATCGGTCAAGGTAGCGAGACCCAATATTGTTAATTTCGATCACTTTCAAAACTAGTATCAAACAAACGAAGTAAATTGTAGCACATCGATCTGAACGATTATGCATGTAGAATAGCTGGATGTCGTGTTTCACTCCAGCTAAAAAAAACAACTTTATATTCTACATATTATAACTTCTCTATTTTTGACAAGATCACTTGCGGTACTCGGGAGCCTCTTTGTAATACAGTCGCGATTCGCTGGTTGGGCCATGACTTCGCCCAACCAACGAATTCGTTTTTTAGTTGGGCCAACTGACAGCCATTTGAACACGTGTATTTCGACTTGAACATCACAAATGATGTCCAGTGACACCCAATCCCGTTTACCGTGTTTACATTGAATTTTGACGTACGGTTGCTTTTTAGTTGGGCCATGACCCAATCAGCGTAGGCCCAACTAAAAAGTAGCCCAAGCATTAAAATCCCAACTAGCGAGTCTCGACTGTAATGTAAAGATGGTAAATTTCACTTATGAGCGGAATTGAATGACTACAGCGCCTCCTAGAGGTAAAAGAGTGGAAAGTATGCATTCTCTCATATAGGGGAAATGACGGTTTAGGCAGGTTTTGCTCTATTATTGTCAGGGGGGTTTTACTGACCAAATTTTATGAAATTCGGCCACAATATTCTTTGATATGAGGAAGGGGAAGGATGGTTAGTTGGACACCTACTTAAGAAAGATGCAGAGAACTCTACGACCTCTCATAGGTGCCACGGGAGGTTTTGGAATTGTTAGTGTGGAAGGTTATAACAGTAGGAATCGTTTTGGTAGAACGTGAAACACAGATAGAAATACAAAGTAGGACAGGAACGATCCTAAATTTGAACCCACGACCTCCTGCTTATAAGGCAGAACCGGTAGTATGCGTTATCCAATATATTTAGTCGCCTTTCCCAAATAAATTTCATGCTTGTTGAGCACCCACTTGGGCTTGACGGATCTGGCTGAAATTTTCACAGTAGCTTCTGGAAGCAAAAAACTTTAATTTCTACGTCTTAAAATAAAGATTGTAACTAGTTCGATTCTATTTCTGTCACTTTTTCCTCTTTTGTTGAAGTCAACGTATTGTCGATAAAGTAGTTTCGCAGCATTTTCGAAAGTTAAAACAACTATGAATATTGTTGTTTGTTATGCATTATTTGACAGTGACAGCTGGAAAGCATGATTAAATTAAAACAAATATCGCGTATGATTGACGACTACGCGGATTTCGCGGATTTGGCGCAGATTTAGTCTTAAGTGACAATTTAACAAATAAAATACTAGAATTAGGATCGTTTATTTAAAAATTAGTTTTATGCGTATCTAGTTGGGCTTTAATTTTGTTAGCAAATGTTGTTGAGTACAAAATTTACGTTCAAAGTCAATTACTTACATTATTTTTCGAATATTTACAAGCTCTTATTAAATGCCATGATTACACTCTTGAACATTCTTTAAAAAATGTTATTAGGAGAGGGGTGCCACTTGTTATTTTTAAACTATTCCGAAACATGACGCATACAAAACATGTCTGTTGAAGGACTTGAATACCCGTCTTTTATCTCGGCAATTTCGTCGTAATTCTGAGATATTTGTCAGTTGGTGCTTCCGCAGAAATTCGCTCAAACATTAAAATGAGTGTTTGAAAAGCTAGGGTATCCAATCATGGTTTGAACTAGTGAAAAGCGTATCATGGTTTGAACCATTTTGAAATCAGTAGAAATTACCATCTCATTGGCGGGAAATGAACCTAAAACAGTATGAATGGCATATTTAGGTATACTGGAAGTGATAGAGTTTATTCAAGCATTCGTACATCTTGTTTAAGCAATAAAATAAAGCGATTTAAAAACGTCCTGAATTTGCGCTAAATTCCCCCCACCAGTGGCATAATTTCAAAAAGCTCGTAAAGGACGCATTTTATGACACAGGAGTGAGATCAATATATCAAAAGAACGCTATTTTTATCTGTAATCGATTGACATCATCATACAATTGAGAAACAGTTTTAAATTGTTGAAATAGTAACATTTATACAAGGTAAAAACATATCATGGTTTGAACTAAATTCGTACCATGGTTTGAACTTGTAAATGCAGTCATGTTCTGCTGCTGTCCGCTAGGAGCGCTGCATGCGACTAGCTGGAGCATTTTGTTTACATTTCCAATATGAAAAAATCGCAATTTTCATATCGATAATTTGGACGATTTTCACACGTTTCTAATGCGAGAAGATGAAAAGTAAAACAAATTTGCTTTTCTATAGATTTCCTCAGCGTTTCATGCATGTGATTAGTATTATATTTAGGAGCTGCTGGCTGCTGCAGTAGTTCAAACCATGGTACGATTTTAGTTCAAACCATGAACAGTGTAGTTCAAACCATGGTACGAATGAAAGTTATGTAATTATTAAGTTTTTTTTAATGAAACTAGGCATAATTATGTGCACCCAGGATGTTTTTAGAAAGATATTGAACTAAGCTTCCATATAAAATAGAAATCGCAGTTCTAACATGTCCCTTTAATGAAATAAATCATCTTTGTTTTGACGGCTCATCTGAAACCCGCCATTTGGTTCAAACCATGATTGGATACCCTATTTCTGAAAAAAAAAAAAACGCAGTATTTTTTGCGATATGTTCAGATAACTCCTATGTTATTCTTGCGGAATTACTTACCAGATATTACTAAACCTCCTAATAAGAAATTTTCACAATGCTTCAAAGAAGAATTTAATAAACAAAATCGCTATAGCCTAAAGAAGGTTTCTGCAGCATTAAAATCCGAAAAATTATCAAGGGTTTTTGGATGAAAGCTACTGTAAAAAATCCGCAGGAATGCCGCCTTGAATTTACGATAGAGTTTCAGGAAGGTTAACCACATTAATTCATCAAAGAATGTCTGCGGAAATTTCCAAAGCGATTTCCACAGGAAATAATGGAAAGATTTCCACATGTTCTGGAAATTTACCGCAGGTTGTTCTTTAATTTACTTTAATTTAAAACCGAATGTTTTTCCGAATTAATTCCCAGGGTAACTTTTGCAAGAACACCCGGAAGAATTTCCACAGATGTTCTCGAAAAAACTACCGCAGACTATTTTGGAGCGACTTCTTCGACTGACAACGGTGCTTATGCAACTATGGTAGATTTTGTATTATTTGTTTGTTTACACAAATTCAAATAATTATTATACAGAAGTTTTGTTTAATAACGAAGTTGCATGGTGTAATTCCTTAATCTCTACGCAAGTTTGTCTTGTGATCAATATTTACAACAAAGTTGCATAATGTATTACTTTAGGAGAAATTGCGGTTTCAGAAGATTTTTTATTATTTGCCAAGTCAATTATGGTCAAATCTGACCTGAACATTCCTTGTATATCAATGCATCTCATAAAGTTCGATCAACAAAAATTCCACTGACAATAACGGAACAAAACATGCCAAAACTATCATCTCAGCTAAAAAGCGGTGCTTATTGCAATAGTTTTGGCTCTTTCCTCCCACGACTTTTTTCAAAGATTTCAAAAATAAATAATCACTAAATTAATGATTTCGTGTGTGTTACTTCTACGTGAAGTTAAACGATTTACAATGATATGGTAGTGTGGGGATGGGTATGTCATGTAACTCTTACCCGACCCACTAAAACCAAAACCCTTTCGCCAGTCCGTACCCTCGGCCCGCAATTAAGCAATACATCAGGGGGGGACTATTGAGAACGCTCACGCCTATGCTAACGCACTTGACGTCAATACACACAACATCGACTTCAAGGGTGGCTACCTCACCACCCGTCGATCGCAAGCTATGATAGTAACCTAACGGTCCGTATCATAATCTCACGTTGGAGACGAGCACCCCGACAACAACCACCGCGCGCGAACCGCAATGACCTCTATATCTACATACTGCGGTCCCGCAGCCCACCCGCGACATGTTGGTTGTCGGGGTGAACAAAATGTTCACTGCATCACTAGGTGCCCTTCTTACTGCACTCGTTGGTTTTGTTCAAGACGCCACCACCGCTGCAGTTTCGACATAATCTGTTGAGATGCTGTGTTCACCGCATTCCATATAGCTTCTTCCCGGCACATCCTCTCGACGAGGTTGTCCGGGGTTGTATCCATACCACTAATAAGCAGCATGGTATTGCGTTCTACCTCAAATCGCGGGCATGCGAACATCACATGCTCTGCCGATTCTACCTCACCTACACATTCAGGACACTCCGCAGAATCTGCGAAGCCAAACCTGTGTAGGAATTTCTTAAAGCAGCCATGTTCAGACAACACCTGTGTTAGGTGGAAGTTGACTTGACCATGCTTCCTATCAACCCAGTTGGACACATCTGGAATCAGTCTGTGGGTCCAACGACCTTTGACTGCGGTGTCCCATGCTCTTTGCCATTTGAGCAACGAAGCTGCTCTCTTGACACGTCGCACTTGCACCGAGTCCCTTTCGTTGTAGCACTCCACATCCTCCTCTAGGAGTGTGTCGATCGGCATCATTCCAGCTATAACGCACACTGCCTCATATGATATGGTGCGATATGCGCTCGCGACACGTAAGCACATCAGCCGGTGTACTCTGATCAATTTCTTTACATTGTACTCGGCTTTTAGTGCTACGGCCCATGCCGGCACGCCATAACGGATGATAGACAATGCTACGCCAGCTATCACCCTACGCACTTGACTATGCACCGCCGATCTGTTGGACATCATTCGTGATAAAGATTTTATCGCCAATGAAGCCCGCTGACATGCATAATCGACGTGGCTCGTAAAATTGAGCTTATCATCGATCATCACGCCCAGATGCTTGAGAGACCTCACGGAGTTAACTGTGCAGGTCCCTACTCTTATCCTAGTCTGTTGCAACCCATCGGTTATGCACTACCACGACTTCCGTCTTATGGTGTGCAAGGGATAACCGTCTCAAGTTGAGCCATTCCTCCACTCTGCCAATCGCGTATGAAGCCTTCAATCTAACTTCGTCGAGAGTGTCACCTGCTACTTCTAGCATTACGTCATCCGCGAAGCCTTCTATCTTCACTCCGGCCGGGAGACTTAGGCGTAATACTCCATCGTACATAATATTCCACAGAACCGGTCCGAGGATCGGTCCCTGTGGAACACCCGCGGACACTACGATCGACCAGCATCAGTGTCGTATAACAGCACCCTATTCTGAAAATAGCTTTTCAGTATCCTGCACAGGTAATCCGGAACTCTCAATCGGTGCAGGAGTCAGCAATTTGCTGCCCAGCTAGCATTGTTAAACGCGTTTTTACATCAAGTGTAATCAACGCGCAGTACCCTAATACCTCTTCTGTTTAAACCTCTCGCTATCTTGGCCGTATCCGTTACCGCTCGAATTGCTTCGATGGTAGAGCAGCCCTTACGGAAAGCTCCCATACTGGTTGCTAGATAAGCCACCAGCACACTCTGTATAAGCCGACAATCTATTCAGAATGACCCTCTCTAGCAGCTCTCTAGCAGCTTTCAGAATATCAGTGTGGAAGCTGATATATCTCCACTGGCAAAAGGAAGGTGGTTTGACTTGCTCATATGCCATCGCGTGCGGAAGGATTTGCTATCGACGAGTACTGTCTCCAAATTTCTAATATGACATCAGCATTTAGTCGAATAGGATTTTTATTGCACAGTTCTGTTTTCTCTTGTTTTCTCATTGCGTCCCCCTTCATACGGGAGCTTGGCAGAAGGAAGGTCGTGTGATATGTGCCATCACAAATATTGCCCTCCGCTCGCTTTCAAATCGACTTCTATAAAAACATTCTTCATGCCTGCCGTATCCTAACGGAACTATCAATTCTATACTTTCGCCTCTAATTCTATCATGAACATGTACGTCCAAGTTTGGAAGATGATATTAGCATTTCTATATCATTAATAAATAATCAGTTTTGAGAAAAATGCTAGTACAAAAGTTATTTGGCAAAGTCAAACTTAGCGAAAAACGAAAATCAATAGCTTTTTGATTGTTTTCAGTCGATACTACTTTACACAAACCATAAAGATATGCAAAATATTGCCTTTTGTTGTTGTAACCAGAGTGTAAAATAATCGATATTTTTTGGTGAAGTCCACCTTTCTTCACTTGTCAGCTCACTTTCAGACGCATTCATAGTCGACACTGGACTGTCAATATTCGATTGAATATTAGTCGTTGAATATTTATGCACATTCTACAAATTGATAAATTATCTGAAATCTAAACACGTTTTAAATGAGTGAAGTAATTTATCACATAGAACTGAATCCGATTTGCATCCGTGAGGCACTTTCAACGGTAAACATCAATATAAACAATGCTTATTATGTTTTTTTCTGCACATAGTAAACACACTCAGTGACAGTCGAATATGGTCCAATGCACCGAGTTCATCATTGACGTTTGAGACGGGCGCTGTTTACTAAGAATGAATACTTCTTCATTCATCGAGTTCATGCAAGTGTTCATTTTTAGTAAATAGCGCCCGTGCATTGGACCATATGAGTTCATGGAGCAGTCGTCTGACTATTTCATTCTATGTTTTGAATAATCATGCGATGTTTGTCAAAATTCGGACTGAAGTAGCTTCATGAAAAATAATATTTTACGCTCTGGTTGTAACAATTCGATGAAAGTAGGAAGGTGCAAAATTTGACGGAGCTCAACAGCTACCATGGGAAATAGAGGATTTTCGTAGTCCTAAATAAAAAATATTATAAAAATCAATATTATTATAAAAACTTGAAAAGAAGGCGTTCAGTAAATTGTGCTAACTAAAATTGACATTTCACGTGTATTTGCTTACAATATAGTTCAGGATAGCGCGGATTTGACGCGAAATGGATTTCATGTCGCGTGGAAATGGCGCGGATTTAATTTTAGTCGGCGCGGAAAATATTTCAAGATCTCCGTAACAACCCTGCGTATGTATTCAATGTTTGATAAGATTATTTGCCTGCTCGATTAATGCTTACTAATCAATCAGCGGTGATTTTTCCGCTGCTATTATCTTTTTGTTGATAAACATAATTCCACCTTTGTTCTGCTTTATACTGTATTGAAAGTTAGATTTGTGAATCGTATTTCATATCCGACTCATTAAGTGTACGTAAAGGCTCTAGGTATGAGGTCATTGCAAAACAAAACTTTTGGTAGGTCCCGCAGACATGAAGCTATAATATACTCAGTTCGACGGAAATAAGAGATCATGTGTGTATGTGTGTTTATTAAAATATGTGTGATATCTGTGTTTTTCGCTATTGAAAACTGGTTCGATCGTTCATTGTGCTCCGGAGTTATTTCCAAAACATTTTTATGCTTATAACCCGTCGTTCCTATTCGGAGAAAAGTATGTAAGGACTGTTGTATCGTAAATAAATGTAAATGTAAAAATGTTTTCGAATAAAAATGAATGTGTTGAAAAATGTTGGAAAAAATATTTGACCTTAATCATTTCACATATTTCGGTAATTATTTAACCGATTTTCTGTGATTTTTTCTTTTGTACTGTCCAAACTACCAAAAATTTGGAAAATTATTTACCGAACAGCTCTGCTGTTGAGATTTCGATGAAATTTCACATAAATCTGCGATTTATTTTAAGTGCGCATATATTTCAAGCCTTATTGTGTAGTTCTACGGAAAAATAAAATATCACTATTTCAACATTTATCGCAGCTTCTTTCACCAAAAAACGAATCGACACAAAATTGCATCAATTTTTAAAGTTGGTTATCTTCTGGTCCGAATTTGGGTCACCTAGTCTTGTTTTTCTTCGCTTTTATTGGCAGGTCAGCGAACGTGTAATGTATCTCGATCTTGTTGACCATGGATTATACAGTGGGGTGAATAACAAAGCGCTTGACCTAATTATTCATCGTGACATCTGTCTTACGAAGTAAAAAAAACTCGAAATTTAATACCTCTTCCAAATCGCAATATATTCGAAACACTAAAAATCCAAAAAATGAGATCTTTAAATTTACAGATGAATACCTATGTCGAATGCAGTTAGACCAGATATAATTATCAAGATACAGAGGTCAGAGCAATTTAGTACTCATTTTGTGGTTCCAATGTACTAAGATTTCTGTATTCATCGGTACCCAGTGATACTAAGCAAACTTTGATGAAAATACAAATATAAAAATAAATATAATACAAATACCTTTATTATTTTTTGAGTAGTAACACCTTAAACTTATTTTCGATACAGTCCTTATTCAGAGAAATCTCTTTCTTACAGGAGAATCTCGATCTCGATATTGAAGGGAGTTTGAGGATAGGGATAGATCGAAGAATGGAAGAAGCATTGAAATGGGTACTAGATCAGAAAAGCTCGTGGCTATGAAAAACGACAACAGAACAAAAAGTATTGCTTGTTTGTTATTCGCTAAAGGTGGTCTAGTAGCCTAAAAATTTGGATAGTTATATCGACACAGGCAGAGTAGGTCCTGAACATGATGTAGAATCGACATAGAGAGATATCGAGATGTAGAGAGTCGACTGATATACAAATTTGATTTTCGCCTTAGCGATTCCATGTGTATCACTCGTGGATCCTCCACATCGGAAGTAGGAAGTAAATTAAAATCAAAATGATTATTGAACAATACGATGCTGTTGATAAATCTAGAAAACTATTTATGTCGTCTAAGACGAATTAAGTAATGTCCATTTAATTCCACCAGTTAATTTTCGTTATCTTTGCAGATACGTATTTCGACCACAACTGTGTGGTCGTCTTCAGTGTCTTGTACTTGACTCGACTTCAAGTACAAGTCGAGTCAAGTACAAGACACTGAAGACGACCACACAGTTGTGGTCGAAATACGTATCTGCAAAGATAACGAAAATTAACTGGTGGAATTAAATGGACATTACTTAATTCGTCTTAGACGGTTTAATACATTCCACTAAAAGAGCTTAATATATTTTTCTGAACTATTTTTGTTTTTGATGCCACATGACTTAAAAATGCACGAAACCACGAGATCTGACGTTACTTAAAAAAAATGTAAAAAATCGATTTTTTCTCTTAGAACATTTTTGGGACTTTTTTCATGCTTTAACGGTGCACAAAATCAATCAAAACTTAATTTTTTTTTCTCATAAGGGGATTTTTTTTTATGCCAAAGGACTAAAAATGCATGAAACCTTGAGAATTAATTTTTTGAAAAAAATCTACTGTTTTGGAAATTTTCTTATGGCGAAAACAATTTTTCATCGAATTTAAAAACCGGGCGTTACGCAAACATTTCCTAAACCCTAAAATATACCCCTATGCAAAATTTGAGCTCCATCGAACATGATTTAAAGGTGTTCAAAATCTTGCTATCAAAATTTTGAATTTTTTTTAACTTTGAAAACTTTTGATCACTAGTGTTGTTTAAAAATGAACATTTTTAAAGAGTAAATAATTTTTGCCATCCACCTTGCATTATGCAGGCCTGGTAGCGAGTCACTTTTTAGTGACTTGGTCACTATTTTGAGTCTAGTCACTAAAAAGTCACTTTTTGCATCCAAAAGTCACTATTTTGCATTGCTTGTTGTAAAAAAGTTCAAAATAAAAATCATTTGTACCTATTATTATCAACCAAATCAAATGTGAATCTGGTACCTAGTAATATATTAAATTTGGGAAATATGCACCAAAGAAGTTCCAAGTGTGTTGTGAAAATCGTGAGATTATTTCCGATTCATATCAACTATGATCTTTTTCTTAACGAATGAAATTTGGCTTACCTAAGTAAAGAGTACAGAATTGAGGAGTATTGAAACCAGAACCACGTATGTTGGTGAGCGTTAATACCCTTCGGTGGCAAAGATAGTTAACACCCTCAGTTTCAGTTACACGGCAATGATGTTTGATGTTTCTCAACTTCAGGGAGAATAATGAGCGATAAGCGCGTCGATGACAGAAAGTACATTATGATTGTTAAACACGGCGTCTTTGTCAAAAGGGGCTTATTTTCAAAAAAATCAGTATCTCTAAAACACCCACTACGCGAAAGTATATATAGGTTTTCCTCTTTCACGTAGATGCATTTATAAAATGTTCTATCGGGGGTCATTTTTCCATACATTTTTGGGGGTGTTGAATTGGCTATCATTCGAGTTTCGAGTTTACTTTATATTTTTCAAACAAATGGTCCTACCAAAGATTTATAAGCTTTGTGAGTCCAAATAGTTCACCGTCTAGGTATCAATTAGATCATTTTCTATCATTTTTTGGCTGTTATACAGAAAACTTCGACCTCATATTTACCAACAAATGTTTTTGTAATTATCAACATAATTTCGAGACGCAACTTATAACTCACTACCAGTTCCCCAGACGCCGGGTAGTTTCCTTCTTGTGGTGTGTTACTTAATATGAGGTATCACGGTCACATCCCGAGCAAAGGCAGATAACTGAAATGATATCAAACTTAGAATACGGTAAGTTATCCCTATTATCATTTTGATATTTAGTTATCAATCATGTGATAACTGAATAACAATAAATTTTGTTATCAATACAAATTTGCCAGGTTTTTGTTTAGTTTCGCATTATTAAATATCGAACCAATCATATTATTTCAAATATTCTAATTTGTAACTATAGCCAGGCCTTGGCTGAAATAAAACTCTTCCTACATACATTCAAACGAAGCCCAAAACGAATAGGACAATCGTTCTGATTCATGTTTGAGATTACAAGTAAAAAATAAATACGGAACAAAATTTATGATAAATGGCCATTCTTTCCATACTTCGCGCAATATGTATAAATATTTTGCTGTTGACTGTACAAATGGGAAAGCAAAGAAAAAAGTGTCACGCAGATACATATGTAAATATATCATAGAAACCGAAACGAGATTCTCTAAGTCGGTTCTTCATTTTATCCTATGAAACATAAAAAAACGGGTTTTCATAATTTATAACTTTTATTTACAAAAGAGTTACGACTGGAAGATTTGATGTTTTATTGTACGGCTTTCTCAGTCTAACTGAGTCAAAACGATTAGTTTTGGTTCATATTACTAGCATCTGGCTGATCCAACGAATATCATCCTCAATATCCAATCCGTGGTACTTATGAGAGAGTTGCAGTCAGGCCAGTGCTTCCATCCTCTCCCTCCTTACGATGAAGATCGGCGTGGCCAGTAGCAGTAATCTCCATGTGTTTGTCGGCTGTCCGGCCACATTGAGAGTTGACGTAAAGTCAATGTCAACTTCTCTCCACGAACAGCCTAAATAGCCGTGTGGTGTCGGCAGCTGGTTATCTGGCTAAGAATAACATTACGGATTGCCTGTTCCAGTGGTAAAAGTCCATCATACAGGTGACCCCTAATTCTCGGTGTGATGCGGCTTTATGCTTACCGTGCCTACGAATGAATGGTTAGGGGGTCTAATAAGAACCTAGCCGCAAACGGAGCCTGTGAAGCATCGGGGCCCCCTTCACAGTATTTAGCCCTCGCTGCGCTAACCGGAGCTATGGCGTAGTTGACTTTTTACTTCTCCGAGATAATCGGCTACTCTTATTCAACCTCATCGTGGGGTTAAATAAGAGTGGGGTTATGAATATGTGTTTTACTTAGTTTTCAACAAATTGCCACCTATATGGATTCGCATTATGCGATTTTTACAATGTACTTTGTGATTGTTACCTATATGGATTCGCATTATGCATCTTTCACAGTGCACTCTGTGTTTCGTTTTTGACGTTCGTCTATTGTTACGTCCTCTGTGTTTTTGTGACACCTCTCTTTAGTCCCTAGCTGAATGCGTGTGAGTCTACATAATTGGCTTTCCTATAAATGGTTCCATTCTCCTTTCCAACTTCACTTCCTCTTCCTTTCCCCTTTTCACTTCCTTTTCCGTCAGGTAAATGATGAGAAAGGCCAGTGAAGGCGATGGCACAAATCTCCCAAATTGAGGGGAACGTGCCTCCTGAGCCGACGTTCTGATACCTGATACCTGATATCCCTATTATCATTTTGATATTTAGTTATCAATCATGTGATTGACTGATAACTGAATAACAATAAATTTGGTTATCAATACAAATTTGCCAAGTTTTTGTTTAGTTTCGCATTATTAAATATCGAACCAATCATATTATTTCAAATATTCTAATTTGTAACTATAGCCAGGCCATGGCTGAAATAAAACTCTTCCTACATACATTCAAACGAAGCCCAAAACGAATAGGAATCGTTCTGAGTAAGTAAAAGTAAAAAATAAATACGGAACAAAATTTATGACAAATCGCAATTCTTTCCATACTTCGCGCAATATGTATAAATATTTTGCTGTTGACTGTACAAATGGGAAAGCAAAGAAAAAAGTGTCACGCAGATACATATGTAAATATATCATAGAAACCGAAACGAGATTCTCTAAGTCAGTTCTTCATTTTATCCTATGAAACATAAAAAATGGTAAGAAAATTATTTTGAGCTTTTTAGTGGAATGTTTTCACCTGTCATAAGACGAGTTTATACAATCCCATTGAATTCCACCACTGGTGTATCTTTCAGTGTCTCGTACTTGACTCGACGTACGAGACACTGAAGACGGCCTTACTCTTTGAGGTCGAAATACGTATCTGTCAAGATACAATTAAGTGGTGGAATTCAATGGGATTGTATAAACTCGTCTTATGACAGAAAAAAACGGGTTTTCATAATTTATAACTTTTATTTACAAAAGAGTTACGACTGGAAGATTTGATGTTTTATTGTACGGCTTTCTCAGTCTAACTGAGTTAAAACGATTAGTTTTGGTTCATATTGCTAGCTTCTGGCTGATCCAACGAATATCATCCTCAATATCCAATCCGTGGTACTTATGAGAGTGTTGCAGTCAGGCCAGTGCTTCCATCCTCTCCCTCCTTACGATGAAGATGGGCGTGGCCAGTAGCAGTAATCTTCATGCTTTTGTTGTTTTTGCCTTTTCTTGATTTCAGATAGCATTCTAGATAAGAATTTCAAAAATAAAACACTAGTTTGCAATCTACGAATTATGCCTAACAATTCTAATGCAACTTGTAGCTCTATACCGGTTCAAAACTTTATACAGTCGCCTCTTCACATCTCGATATTGAAGGAAGATAGGGAGAGATCGAGGAATGGAAGGAAAATTGAAATGGGTACTAGATAAAAAAAAGTTCGTTGCTATGAAAAACGACAACAGAACAAATATCGTTACCTGTTATTGATGTGTTTGCTTTTGTCCAAAGATGGTCTAGTAGCCTAAAAATTTGAACATATCGACATAAGGAAAGTGATTCCTGAGCAAAATATGATCAGAACACATCGAGATAGAGGGATATTGAGATAGGGAGGTTATCGAGATGTAGAAAGCTCAAATATATGTAGATTGAAGGGACTGAGGAAACCATCGACATAGGGAAAGATATCGATATATAGAACATCGAGATGAAGAGAGTAGACTGTACAAAAGTCACTATTTGGTCACTTTTTCTGCAATTGAAAGTCACTATTTGGTCACTTTTTCGTCATCGTTGGTCACTAAAGTCACTATTTTGAACGGCGTTCATCGCTACCAGCCCTGATTATGGAGATCATGGCAAGTTGGATAACTTCCCGATAATCTTCGCGGTGATGTTGCTCTTTAAGTTGTCGTCCAAAAAACTCTAATAAGGAACTTCTCTCGTTTTCTGTTATTGATGATTTAACGAATGTATCGTTCATACCTGAGTGATACGAACTCTTTTCTAGGCGGTGCCATTCCGTCTGAAATCGCTTGAAAATTTCGACGTTCGAATTTTCGAATTGTAGGACTTTGAATGTCTTGCCTACCAAAAGTTCATGAATGTGATGCCTACAGGGAAGCCCAATTAGCTGTCTCTAAAATATTTTGTCTAAATGTTTACACGCTCCTCTTTTTCGTCCGGTGTTTGATGCAGTTGTGTCGAATGATATTGAACATACAGTCAAACCTCCATGAGTCGATGTTCTATGACTCGATATTGACTCATGGAAGCAAATTATTCCATATCAAAAAAATTTCCTGGGTTACTATGATCACAAAACAGATAGGCATCATAGAGCAAACGGCAATTTTCAAAGTAGGCTCTTTGTGTATCAACAATCGACGAACGGCACTTCCGTATATCCAAAGCGGAAGAAAGAGACAACACAGCATGCGATGCTTCTCTGTCTTATGCACGTTTTTCAGTAAAGCTTGACTTCCACCGCTAGGTTCGCTAGCGCTTCAAAATCATGGAAGGACCACATTTCACAGCAAAGATGCCTATATGTTATGTGCTATGATGGTCCGTTCGAACAGCTTTCCAAGGATTTTCTATTCTACATCTCGATATTTTCATAAGTCGATGGTCCCTTCAATATCGACTCATGGAGGTTTAACTGTAATCTATGAAGTATCTGTGGGTCCACGTGTTTTCGTTTCTTGATTGTTGGTCCGCTGTCGCTGTTCTTGCAAGTAGCGCATTGCTTCCTTTTCCAACTTGTTCTTTGGTTTACACTTCTTGCAAATGGCGAATAAATCTCCCATCGAATCAGAAAAGTATTGCCTCTTCTCAAGTTCAGTCGTCGACATTAGCAGCCTGTTTTTCTGTAGATCTCTCCATTTTTTATGGTAACGCAAAATTTTAAATTCAATTGCCCTATTACCAATCACTTGATTAATTTGTTTTCCTTTCCATACAGCTGTCAACGCTTCTGTTGTTATTTGCGCACTTTGTTTAGCAGTTTTTTTCTCAGCTCGCAAATGAAACAAGAACTTACGAAGAACTTCACCTTACAACTCAAAATTAGATGACTTGGAAAACAATGGCAAATATGCCCCAACAAACAGAGTATCCTCCATTTTATAAAAAAATAATAATAATAAACAGTGTCACTGCTTTCATTTCTAAAGTTCAAATAAATACTGGTAATGGGAGAATGAATCTAGAATGGAAAAAAGGTCTTATTAATTTTGAGCACCCCTAAATCATGTCCGATTTTGCTCAAATTTTGCTAAGGGGGATATGTTAGGCTACGAAAACGTTTGCGTATCGTCCGGTGTTAAAATTTTTCATCTGGAAAAAATCCCAATAATGTTTTAAGGGGTCGTACACTAATCTATACCAACATTTGAAAAGGGTGTAACAGCCAAAGTTTATTCCTTTTGATTCTTCTTCTACATATAGCTCTATATGTGGACGAAGAATCAGAAGGAATAAATTTTGGCTGTTACGCCCTTTTCAAATGTTGGTCTAGTAATTACGTAAGCATTTATGAAAAAATGGGAGCTCTGCCATTTCTTACGTTCCATATAAATGAAAAATGATTTTTATGGGAAAAATCTAACATGGTGGGAGGGGGGGTTGTTGAAAAACCTAAAAAAAAATACTTTCGTAATTAGTGTACGGGTAAGAGAAAAAATCGATTTTTATCATATTTTTTAAATAACATCAGATCTCGAAGTTTCATGCATTTGTAAGTCATTTGGCATCAAAAACAAAAATTTGATTTTCGACTTTTTGTCCCCCTTTGGGAAATTTTCAAAACTTAGATGAATTTTAGACACCCTTAAATCATGTCCGATTGTGCTCAAATTTTTCATGGGGTCATATTTTGGGGTAATGAAACTTGTAAGCAATGTCGTTTTTTGAAATTCGATGACAAATGTTTTCCCATACATTCCATTGGCACCCTACTTATTTATTATAGTGGATGGTGTTCAGCACCTTCAGTCAGGCACATCCAACAATCGTTAACGTTCCCTCGTCGCTGTTTTGAATGCAGTAAAATCGAATATTTTTAGTTTTATTTTATCGTGCGCTTCTTGACTTATTTCTTCCCCGTGAACCGTTCGTCGAGTTGCACTGCACTTCCTTCCTCCTGCGTTCTCTCCATTTCGAATCGCACGAATGTAATTCCGAAGTCTAGTGTTGGATGGCCAAGTATGAGATGTTAGCTATGTGAAGTGTATTTCTTCCCTTTTATCTCGTCGTACGTGAATAACCGGACGGAACGTGACGAATACAAATTGTTACCTGGGCAAAATGCTTGCGCACACCTTAATTACCCTGTTTGCCTATCGAAAGCGCGAGGTGTCATTCCATCGCCCCTGCCAGTGAATCCTCGTCGATTCACCACAATTCAAGGTAAACCCTTCCATAGAATCGAACAACCTGATGACACGGTTGAGTTATCTTATCATACAACCCACACGTTCCTACTGCCGCCAAGCTTGTTCGATACGATGATGGTGTTGCTGCTGGCTGTCTGTCTCAGTGCCGCCGCCGTCGCGACGCCATCATCACACCGGATTGCAACGTTGTCGTCCAATACTGATACACATTCGCTAACCATGTAGGCATGTGGCGTAATGGCACCAGACCTATGTGAAAGAACTAGATATTCGGATGCTCTCCGAGACAACAAAGTTTCATTCTTTGCAAAGCGAGACTTTTGTTTTCGGTGTCTCTTGTTTAATTTGTATGATAAGGCGCGGACGACGACACGGCGCAATTGACGTCAGTTTACACTTTCTCGATTGCTGAAAGATATCTCGCTGGTGGCGCCCGACATGGTCTGGTTTGTCAGAATGCACTTGAATTTCATCGCTATGCGTAACTGCGTGAATCACTCGTTTATGTCTGCGTCAAGTCCCCTAGTTTTGGTTTAGGGATTTCCCTTGAGTAATCTATCGAATATTTGGTCTATTCTCACTAATAAAGTTCCATGTATTTGTTTTAGAGAATTTGTGATCATCATCAATTGTGATCAAGTTCATAAGTCATAACAGTACAAAAAGCTCCCTTCTACACTTTGCAGTATTACGCAACTTACCAATTTTGAATTAGAAATTTGTAATATGTAATAATTATCAGTTTATTTTGACCATCCCTTTACCATGTTCATGTTAATATCTGGTTATTGTGGAATGGAAATGCGTGCGCGCGGAAGAGTATGAAGCCAAGAGAGCAAGATTCCACAAAGCATGGGTGAGAGCACGCGCGAGTGGATAAAGAAAGACGATCATGAGGTACGCAGATTATGCGTCTTTTATGCTTACGGCAGCTCGACTGGGTCCGAATAGATTGAGGTCTACAGCATGTTAAGTTGATATTCAATTTCCTTGGCACCCACCATAGAAGGAAATCTGTGTAGGTAGCGCTAATTAATGCTCGAATAAAAAAGGTAAATGGTTCGGGAAAGTTTTTTCATCCTTGTTGGTTTCTTTCGCCCTTGCTCTCTTTACGATGCGTCACGCTGGGGCTTACTTCGCAGCGCACAAGACGCGTAATCGATTCGCGCGTGTCTACCGTCCTGCATATTAATTAAGGCATATACATACAAACTACTAATAATCGAGTAATGAACTGCCAACAACTAAAGCAGTTTGTTTTGGTCGCTAAACTGATTTTTGTATCTTCTTTCTCTCACCCTCTCTTTTCCGGTACTCACTTTCGATATCTCACTCGCAGAACGTTCCCACCAACCTTGAATCATCATCCCGTACCAGCTCCGCTTCGCGCAGGGGGATCAGAGAGGATTGGTTACTTTGAGCGTTTGGTACCTTCGTTCGGGACGGAACCGTCTGCCTCTTAGTTGAACGTCGCGATCGCATCCGGACGGACGCGTGTAGGTGAGTTCGTTACTCTCTGCAAAGAAGTAGTGTATTTGAAATGGCCACTGGTGGCAGTAATAGCGGAACGGTGTCGATATCGGCATCGTCGGCCAGCTTAGCTCCTCCGATACAGCCCGTCAATACACCTTGGCCGAACAGCAAGGATGATTACGAGCTGCGGGAAGTGATTGGTGTTGGGGCGACTGCCGTGGTCCATGGGGCTTATTGCATGCCACGAAATGAAAAATGTGCCATCAAGCGGATCAATCTGGAGAAGTGGAATACATCCATGGATGAGCTACTAAAGGAGATACAAGCTATGAGCAGTTGTAATCACGAAAATGTCGTAACTTATCATACCAGTTTTGTGGTGAAAGAGGAACTTTGGTTGGTACTTCGCTTGCTGGAGGGTGGTAGCTTATTGGATATCATCAAACATCGAATGAAATCTGTCAATTGTAAACACGGAGTTTTTGATGAAGCTACGATAGCTACGGTACTGAAGGAAGTACTAAAAGGTCTAGAATACTTCCACAGCAATGGGCAAATTCATCGGGATATTAAAGCCGGTAATATTCTGCTGGGCGATGAAGGGACCGTGCAAATTGCGGATTTCGGAGTGAGTGCTTGGCTTGCAACAGGCCGAGATCTGTCGCGGCAAAAAGTTCGTCATACCTTTGTGGGCACACCGTGTTGGATGGCACCAGAAGTCATGGAGCAAGACCACGGATATGACTTCAAAGCCGATATATGGTCATTTGGAATTACGGCAATTGAGATGGCCACCGGAACAGCACCATATCATAAATATCCACCGATGAAGGTGCTGATGTTGACCCTCCAGAACGATCCACCGACCATCGATACCGGTGCAGATGAGAAAGATCAGTACAAAGCCTACGGAAAAACTTTCCGGAAGATGATCGTCGAATGCCTACAAAAAGAACCTTCTAAACGTCCATCTGCCAGTGAATTGCTTAAACACCCGTTCTTCAAAAAGGCGAAAGATCGAAAATATTTAACTCAAACTCTATTAGCCACGGGTCCTTCAATGGCCACACGCGTTCACAAAGCTGCCAAGCGACAACCGGGTGCCTCCGGTCGTCTACATCGTACCGTAACCGGGGAGTGGGTGTGGTCATCAGAAGAGGAAGACAACGGCAAGAATTCCTCTGACTCCGAATCCGAGGAACGGCCCATGAATCGCCTGGAACAAATGGACTCTTCGGCTTCTGAAACGGAAGACGCTTCCGAGCAATCAGAGGTCACGGTTACGGCCCCTACTGGCTCGGAGGCCACTACCACTGATGTCACCAATGCGGTTGGTGGTCTGAACCTGGACGACCTTCCTCCTATCAACCTAGTGTTAAGGATGCGAAATGCCAACCGGGAACTGAACGACATCCGGTTTGAGTTCGCTGTTGGTAAGGACTCGGCAGAGGGCATAGCGACTGAGCTTGTAGGTGCCGGTCTTGTCGATGGACGCGACATTGTCGTCATGGCGGCCAACCTGCAGAAGTTGATTGATCAGCGAGTTTCACTGAAGACTGTTACGTTCCAGCTGAACTCTGGCTTCGTGAGTGGCGAGCAACCGGATGAAAAATCGCTGATCGGCTTCGCACAGATTTCCATCACGGACTAACTTAAGTGACTTGTCTTGTTATTTTAACTTCCTATTATGTTTTTTTCGCTTAAGTGTGAGCGTGCCTGCCTCTATTATGTATGCGTTTTAGTGCGATCGTGAGCTGAACTGAAAAATTAAATTCCTGTTTTTCGATTTCTTACATAGTTTTAATATGAAAACGAAGAAAACAACAAATAGCAAGTTATTTAGATTTAATGCTCTATATCCCTATCGAAGTTGGAATTGAGATAAACACGAAAGTTCGCATGAAATAACCCAACAGCTTTGTTTCCACAAAACAAGAATAAGGTATGAAAGTTTAGCCTTTTCCATTAAAAGTTCGCGCTTTATTCATACACTTATCACCTATATTATCATATTTGAAGCAAAATATATATTTAATGTTAAAGCGAAAAGTGATGTTGAAAGTAGCCTTTATCGATTATCGCGCAAGTGCATCAGTGATACAAACAAACTGCAAGCAAATGAAAACGAATTGATCGACAAAATTTAGCAAAAAAAAAAACAAGATAACAATTCTAATGAAATCTCGTTTGCGAAAACATCAACGTTCCGCGTACTCGAAGAGCGCCCCACATAAGGCAATCGATTAATAGATTGAGCACATGACGACTATGATGACGGCGATAACGATGGACGGATACAACGCGGATTGAAGAAATGTTGGAAAAGATAACTGTATTTTAAATAACTTTTTGACTAGCGCGCGCAGTTTGCGTTTTTAGCGGTAGATATCGAGTCACACCCCTCCTGAAAATAGCAGAAAAATATAGAAGAGCAAAACGACAACAAACAGAAGAACAAAAAATATAAACACAAACAAAACCAACAAAACAAGAAATAACAATAAAAAAAAGCATCTAATAGTTGATGAGCTAGAATTGACGAGTGTCATGTGTTTGCGCGCTGTTCTCTATTATGCCGAAAACTCTCCTTGAGGACGATACGTATTTGTCTACCAGGCCCATGTTCAGTGTGGCGGAAGCACCTGCTACCGGGGTCGGTGACGATCGGTGAGGCTTATTGCGTAAGAGCATGTGAGCTGCGGCTGTGTTTACTTGCAATGGCTAACCAGTGGTCGTCGGTGGTTCAGTGGCGTCAATTTCGGGATATTTTTTCTGTTATTTTTTTCTCCTCATCCATCCGGCGCATTGACGTAGATCTGGTGTTGATAGAAGATTCTTGCATATTTACGCGACAAGAATTGCAAATAATTTGGTTTGGCAAAACCTGCGGTCGAATTTACACATTGGCGATATTTAACACCGTGTGGGTAGTTAATCGGAAAGGAAAACATTCTGGTGGATGATTTGAAGAAGTAACTCGGAAAGAAACTTTTTTTTTTGGTTCTGTGATAGAAGCTGTAAAAGTGTTTAAAAAAATATAAAATTAAAATTCAACTATCTTTTTTATTTATTTATGTATATGCAAACGCATTATTTCTGCCATTTTTTTAATCGCATCACTTATCGGGGGATATCTTCTTTCAAATCTTGATAATTACCCCGGAGAACTTAAGCCGAGAATCTTGAGATTTGCAAGCGTGCATCTAAATTCGTAACCATGCTACCTTCCGTTAACTGCCACCTCGCCTTTCAAGTCCTCTTTGCAGTTATTATTAGACTCTAATAAAATTTCTGTTTGTAATCCCAAACATGTCAACTTATGGCACGTGGCCGGATTAACTTCTCGTAAAACTTTGGTGTGTGCTGTACACTACCGTTCCACGCATAATTGCCCCAAGTTTCCATTGATAAAAAAAATCAAACTGACGTCAATTTGTCCAACTAAATTTAGAATCGATAAAATTTAAGGGGGTCAAATGCAAAGGGGTGTAAGTGACAAAAACGTAGTTTTGATAAAAATGGGTGCAAAGTTTTTCAATATTTTTTTCGTTTCATACAAATCGTATGGAAGTCAAAAAAAATACTAATTTTCTGTGAATTTTCACATTTATCAGAAACATCGTACAAAATATATCAGAATATTGTCGCGAAGCTCTAGAACAAAAATATTTTTTGCTTATTCGACTCTATTTTGACAAAAATGTCACTTACACCCCTCTGCTCCTAACTCCCTCATTTAAAAATTTTACCAATATTTTCGGAATGTAATGAGCGTAGGCAGAGCGTTAACGCATCATTACTTATGTAAAGCTTTTTATCATCTTCATTATCATCTAAAGACAACTTACTTTTTCCAGTTAAACACATTGACTCGAGTTTCACATTTGAAATTTAACCATTTGGGGGCAATTATGCATAGAAGAAATAATCGAGTTGCGGCTATTAATATATCCTTTGTAATCAATTAAGCTTGTTACTAACATAATGCACCTGGCATCAAGGCATTATCGGAACACAAACAGAATTGAACTCTTTTAATAATGGAATAATAGCTTTTTCAACAAATTATGTGCATATGAAAATGTCTCTGTTCGTCATTATTATTAATTTTCTCCAAACACCAAGTCACATTTTTTTATTTCTTGTGCGTTTTTTTTATTTTATGAGAAAAGCGCATCAGATAGGTCAAAAAAGTATTCTAGGGAGATATATTTGATAATTTTTATCAATTTACATGTTTGCATGTATCTCACACAATAGGTTTGTTTTGCAGCCAGCATTGCGCAACCGCATCCCACTGACAGTTCTGTATCCTAATGAAAATCAAATGAGATGTTTGTAAACAAAACACATACTATTATGAAATTTATACTGAGATGTTGGCTACAAAAACATGGCTTCGTGCCACCCACCTGGTTGGCACTCATGTGTTTGCATTACTGGAAAATCAAAAAAATAGGTTTTTTTTTCTTAGGAGGGGGAATTATTTTTTGTCATTAATTCCGTAATGCAATAATAGATCGAACCATTTTTCAGTAGCGAAAAACCCTGTAGTTTAAGGGTGGTCGAATGCAACTTGTGTCGATCTTGGACGATGGTAAGTACCAATAAGTGTGACACACACGCTCAGCACCCTCACTTCCACCTTAATAGGGGAAATTCATGAAATGGTTTGTCCCTCTTTAAAAAAAAGTCATGAATTTTCAAAACATTTGTTACACATTATCTCTGATTCAAGCAGAAAGTATCATCGTGAAATAATAGAATTATTTTGGTTGTAAAAATTAGTTTTCAATTTTATTACCCTCTCACAATAATGTCAATCATCCCTCTTAAAAATAATGTGGATATGATGCTCACTAAGAGCAATGTTGGCCAAGTATGGGAACTTTATCCCATTTCCTCTAAAAGCCCAGCTCAATTGTACATGGTTTTGAGGTGTCTCTAATTCTTTAAATTTTGACATTTCTATCCATAAACGCATCTCCACCCCCTCGAAAATAATCAAATTGTATTTTTGGTACCAAATGCCTTAAAATGCATCCTGAGATCCGATGTGTAAATAAAAAAAATCTCTAGAAAATTGTTGAGACTTGATGAAAAAATCCAGAATAATCCAACTAGCGGTGATGGTGCCTCCCTCGTGCTTTGTAAAATATAACGAGAAAAGCACATAAGAGAGGTCAAAAACGCACTTTGGGGAGATAGATTCAGTTATTTCCATCAATTCATATTTATTTGCATTCATTTGAAAACATTATAGCAGTTTTTGAAATAAAAAATCGATTTTGATATTTTTTTCCGGGACCCTTGGGAAAAATGGAGAAAAAACAACGGAACGCAATGGCCAATTGGGCCAATTTTCAATAGCAAAAAATTAGGCAGGATTCCGCGTCGAATGCAACCTGTTGCAAGCTAATATAGGCTAAGTACAAAAAAGTGTGTCTAACATTTTTTGTACACACACACATACAGACATCACCTCAATTCGTCGAGTTGAGTCGATTGATATATAACACTATGGGTCTCCGAGCCTTCTATCAAAAGTTCGGTTTTGGAGTGATCCTTTAGCCTGTACGTATACTTAGTATACGAGAAAGGCAAACATGGAAAACTTCTCGGCCCGGAAGTCGCTCTAAATTTCTTAGTGGACAATAATTCCTAATGAAAATTGGCGGGCGTCTCAACTCGCTGGATGTTTATTAGCTTTCATGAATTAGTGAAGTGTAAAGGAAAATAGAATCGGTCCAGAAAACGAAATTTCGGTTATATTCTCGAGCTTCCTGTAAATTTTCTTACCATTTCAATTCAACTGATTAGATTGGATCTTTTCAATTCTATATGAACTCCCTGGTTTTTCGAGGAAACCAATAATAAAGGAGTAATTGCTCAAATGCTTATTGGAGCATATCTAAAACAAATATTCTTCTTAGTTTGCTTTCATAGTTTATAACAAATATCTTTGATTCAAATATTTGATCAATTTGTAACACAAATATATTTGTTTTTGGAACAAAATGATGAACTATGTATCTCTGATTGATACAGCAAAGGAATTTTCTGTCAGTACATTACTCACGACAAATTTCCTTAGTGAGAAAACGATAACAAAGAAAAAGAAAAACAAAGATGTCCCCTCTAGTCCCGACATCCGCTTCAAAAATGTTTTGTAAATGTATGATGGTTCTAACATTTGAAACAGCACAAACTTTGTTCGATTCATTGTTTAATATACAGAAGAAAATCCTCATTAAAGCACCCTTAACCCCACTTGAACATTTTTTTTGTTTTAAAATGACTCTTGGGTATTGGAAAAAAAAGTTTTGCGTTTAATTTTGAGCTCTAACAATTTTGATTAAAATATAGCCGTTTTTTATGAAATTCTCAAGGTTGTGGTTGAACGTTATGATTTATATGTTTAATATACTCAAATTTCGATTTATTGTACAAAAAATCAAAAATTGTGACCCAGAACATCGACAAAACGATTATTTTACAGAATAATTGGTTTCATTCAACATTCCTAATTTTTTTTCAGGAATCACATGAATTTTCTTGAAATTATGAAGGCTTAAGTTAATTTACAAGAGTTTTTCCCAAATTAATAACTTCCTGGTCAAAATAATATAATTCCTAAAAATATCGTTTTTGCCTTTCTCGTACAACTAAGTTGTACCGAAAGGCTATCATTTCACTCCAAATTCGAACTTTTGATAGAAGTCCCGGAGACCCATAGTGTTATATACCATTCGACTCAGCTCGATGAGTTGAACAAATGTCTGTCTGTCCGTGTGTGCGTGTGTGTGTATGTGTGTGCGTGTGTGTGTGCACAAAATGCCATAAAAAACATTAGCCAAATTTTCACATAGAAACTCTTAACCGATTTTCTTGCAACAAGTTGCATCCGACAGAGACTAAAACGCTGTTGATCACTATTGAATTTCATAATAATTGCAAATTGCAAAAAATAGATAATATTAAAATAGTGATGAGACATAGTCACATAGAACAATAATGCGTTATGAAAAATGCCTTGCATCTATGAATATTTTATCCGTGGCTTCCCATTAAGAATTTCATCGCACTATAAAGATGCTCGTGTTGCACGCATTTAGGCGTAAGTATGCTCTTCGTTCAGTTTCATAATACTATGAAATTGTCCGAAAGTCAAAATTCGAACAAAGGAAATTCGAGAAACTTTTGACAGCGCCATCTGTCGTCTAGTAGTGTAAATTTTCTATCATAACATTAGACGGTGTAACTGTTTTGCCTTTCTTGTACAACATCGAGGTGTAAGCGTAAAGGCTACATTTATTAACTTTTTGCGCGAGAAAGGCGCCATCACCGTTAGGTGGATTAATCTGGGTTTTTAAGATGAGATGCCAACAACATAACATAGATAACTAATGCGGAGGCGATTTTTTTTTTCGTAATGAAACTCTTAAGGATTCCTTGGTTGATCTTCCAGAGTAACGTAAAGTAGCGGAAGTTCCGCAGTAGATATTGGCGAGCTATTCAAAGAACATAGACCTTCTGGTCTGGAAAAGATAAATGTTTCAACGGCAGTATCCTAAATGTTATGCTCTAAGATCCCGTGCATGGTTTCGAAAAGAATACTAAAATTATAACTATATATAATTCCTTTGACTTAGGTACAGTGGGGTAAGTGGGTAAATGGGGTAAGTGAAAAAAAACGCAAGTATTTCACTGATGAAGCACAGAATTATTCAATTTCACTTCACAATCATACAAGGCCATTCAAATCAATGCGTTAAATAAGTGAAACATGAAATAATGAACCATTTCAACATGCGAGAGTAATAGTAGTTAGTGCAACAAGTTGCAAAAAGATGATTTTTTCAGCACGAGTTGTACGTTTATCCAACGAGGCTTGCCAAGTTGAATAAATACCACGAGTGCTGAAAAAATCAAGTTTTGCAACGAGTAGCACACGCTATTTTTTGCAATGATGAAAAATGGACTTAAATTTGATAGATCTGTACCAAAATTGTACATTCTACTTTACTCCACATGATCATTCTTGCCAACATATTATGTTGCCGCAGAACAATCAGCTTCCATGTTACCATGCCACATTGCATAGTTCGATAAGCCGTGCGGCGATAGATTTTTCCGCCTTTGGAATTTTTTTATGTCATGTCCATCAAACTATTTCATTTATTTGGGTGCGACGCAGAGAATACACTATTTGAACACTTACCCAAGCTAATTCAGCAAAATGTAGTCATGTAAATACTGTTCTGATGTTAGTTTTTCATTTTAGCACCCAAATGAGTGCTATAATGAATATTATACAACCTATTTGAGTTGCATAATGATCATTAAAGCACCCATTTCTTTAGTATGGAAAAGTAGGCCATTTTATCACACAAAGGCGAACTGTAAATCAGGTATTATGATCAGGAATTGCAAAAAAGTTTATTAACCTTTCGAGTTTATCTTTTGCACAAGTTATTTTGTGTGTCAATAAATACAAATATTTTTTTATGTTGGTTTCCATAACATATCCAATTAGTGCATTGATAGGTTGGTTTTCTTTGTTGTTTTGAATTCCAGCTACAAAAATATTGATATGAACATCAAAAATTTTGAAAAAAATATTTTATTGCTTGGCCTGTTTTTTACCATGGGTGGGGCAAGTGAAAATTTTCCGACACTGAATGCATTTCTCTATTTTTCCAAACAATAATAATTTCTATTAAGCGTATATAAACAAATGATACCAATTCAAACTCATTCGAAGGCTTTTGATTATTACAGTGATACGTGGTAATACTAAATCAGGAACCCAAAGTGCCAAGCGTGTCAGTGTTTTAAATAATCCATGCTTGGTAAATAATTCGTGGAAAAATGTTATTTATATAGCTTAAATACAAGAATCACTACTATTGCAAATATATCAACAATTATGATTTATTTAGTTGAAATTTATAAAATTTATTTAATTATTATTGTAGACTTTTCTACTGAAACCATAAGTGGATTGTTAATGAAACACAATATGATTCCAGGTTTGATGAATATTTCAAAGATAATTTCTCTGCATTATCGCCAAGGTTCATTATCTTACTATAAACCTGAAATAGAAAGTAGTTTTAGACACAAATGGAGATGAGATATGAGATCTCAAAAAGTTCAAGTAAAGAAAACATAAAAATCATTTTATGGAGGCACTCTAGTGCCTTTTGACTTTCATGCAGTGTCAAAAAGCATCACAACATATCACAGTTATGCTCTATTCAGTATAATTATCATTTGCATGAAATATATGAACGGAAAATGTGTTCTTTTATTGAAAAATCCTCTTTTAAAATCATTTTTTCACTTACCCCACTTGTGGGACAAGTGAAAAATTGAAACCGATTTTTTTGTTTTCCAAATATTTGGTATCCTAAAAGTATTTTGCAAAGATCTTCTTCGCAGTCATATAAAGATTGGATAGATGATTCGTTATGTCATAAATATGATCAATTTCAATATTATATTCAACTTGTATGACTTGATGAACATGAAATATACGATTTCCTTTACCCACTTGCCCCACTATACCTTACCTGAGATAATTTTCAGCCTAATCAAAGCACTGGTATCCTAACAAGTGCGATTTACTGTGAATCGAACCGTGGGTACCTTGGAGGACATCGAAGAGGCTCATGATAGCGTTGTCGACTAAAATCCAAGATCACCAACAAGTTCCGTAATTCGCATCATTCCACGATCAATTCCAAGATTGCTTGTTTAACTGCTTCGACTTAAAGAACCTAACGAATTCAATGAAGATTTGTGATTTGAATGCGGATGAAATTGATGACTTAATTCACTTTGCCTTCTTTTAACTTCCAGAACAATCATTTTTAGTTTCATAGTTTTTTTGTACCTTGTAAAATAGTCGAGAATGAACATGTTCTCTTTTCTATTTCTATTTCGGAATATTATTTTATTAAAATCTTGTTGACCTGCACATCACACATTTTCTGGTCATTGTGAGTATAGGCTCAGCATTTTACCCTACTCTTCGAACAAACTTAAGAGGGAATTGACACGACAAGTAGATTCAACTTCCAGGTCACGAGCAACCGATACAGGTAGCATTTCCATACGTTCTGTTAAATAAGAACATAACGTAGCATGCCGAGAAATATTTACTGACAAAGCTGCCTCTGTTTTTGTTAAGATTTGATCGATTTTGTCATCAATGAGGTATGCGGTCTTCCTTTTCTTCGCATTTTTTTCGCCCGATCTATGAACTTTGGGAGTCCTTCCCTCGGTTCTTTCACTGTCGTTCATATCCAGATCAACATGTATATTTTCGTCCTGATTTGCTTCTTGAGAGTATTCCTCCATTGCCACTGTGGTCCAGGATACAGATTTACGCGAAAAGATGAATTTTACGCCAAAAATATATTTTTTAGAAAAAACTGTGTTCTACAAAATTGTTCGAAATAGTAAGGTCATCATTATGGTTCTGCCAAAAAATAGGGTGGCCCATCATATAAAAAAATTAGAAAATATTTTTTTATTTCTCAGAATATTGTCATGTTATGTTCTACAAAGTTGTAGCGCAGCTTATTCCAATCAATTTTGCTAAAAACTTTTTCTGTAGCTTTTAAGTTGGCTGATTTAGAGCAATTTTACCTAATTGGATTAGGGTGTACCTAAAAAAACAGTATTTTTGATCTACTTTTTTGTTTTAGATTTCTCGAAAAAGTCGTCTTCAGGCGACTTTTAGAGCTCAAAAAAATGCAACTTTTGATGGGTAAATATGCTCAATATCTTTTCCGAGTTATAATCGTTTTTTTTTCAAAATTACATTTTTTTCATAAATTGTTATCTCCGGTTAGGGCAAACCAAAAAAATATATTCAAACGGCATCTGAAAGAGAAATTAATATTCTTTATTATGTCAAAAAATTGGAGACATATTATTTTTTTTATCTCAAGTTTCACCAATTTTACTAATATCTTGTTTTTTCAAATAAGTAAATTGATATAACTCGACAACGGAAGAAGATACAGACGATATTCTTATAGAAAAACACGCGTTTTAAAAAGCCCCAAAAGTCTTCAGAAGGTCACATCCGTGAAAAATAAAAAATGAAATGAGCAGATCATAAATATTGTTTTTTGAGGAACACCCTAATCCTGGTAAGTAAAATTACTCTAAACTAGTGAGCTTAAAAGCTACATAAAAAGTTTATATAGCAAAGTTGATTGGAAAAAGCTGGGCTACAACTTTGTAGAACATTTTATGTCAATATTCCGCAAAATTAAAAAAAAATTAAATTTCACATTTTTATAAAATGGCCCACTCTATTTTTCGGTAACTCTATAATAAGGGCCCAAGTATGCAGAACAACTTTGTAGAACAAATTTTGTTTCTTAAAAGTATGCTTCAGACCGAAAATCCATCTTTTCTCGTAAATCTTGCAATACGATGATAAAGATAAAACTTATAAAAAGTGTTAAAGCTGTAGATTTTTTATTTTCCATTTCTCACGAATGGGGCTTTTCAAAACGCGTGTTTTGCTATAAGAATATCGTATGTATCTTCTTCCGTTGTCGAGTTATATTAATTTATTTGAAAAAACATGACTTTAGTAAAATTGATAAAACTTGAGAAAAAAAAATAACATATCCCCAAATTTTTGACATAATAAAGAATATTAATTTCTCTTTCAAATGCCAAGTAAATATATTTTTTTTGGTCTGCCCTAACCGGAGATATCAACTTATGAAAAAATTTAATTTTGACAGAAAAACGATTATAACGATTATAAATTGCCAAACAGTTTAATTAAATAAAAAATAAATTAGGGCACCTATCTAACATCTGTTGGTCATTCCATTACTTTTTAGAATACTAGGTAAATTATTTGCTCCACAATTCAGTTATGTTGATTTTTCTAAATATCATATTTCTCTTTACTTTTTATTCAGCAACCTTCTTTTTTTTCTAAGTCCGTCAATGTGATAAATTTAATTCACTTTTTAAAACCGTTGACTCAATTGAAAATGTATATCAAACCCAAGATCAAACCCACTTTTCCGCTTTCCGCCTTTCCGCTGCCGCATTTTTTGAAAATTTTCAAAAAAAATGCGGTTTTAGTACATTCCGCATTTGCCATTCCGCACCCATTGCGTGCCGTGCCATACACTGCCGTGTATTCAAAAGTGACAGCTGCCGCATCCTTCCGTTGCCGCACTCCATTGCGTTTTCCCCTTAATTGGTCGCATTTGAATCCATTAATGTTATTGTACGTGAATTTCCCTATTGAACCCGACCGTTCAAAATAGTCGCTCCTTGAACATAGTGAACTTGAACCTATATAGTGACTTTTTAAGTATATCCAGTAACTTTTAACTCACATTAAATATTATTTGCACAATGCTGCAAAATTATAGTTTAAATAATAAACATAATTTAGTGTAACAACTTATAATACACTGTCTACTTTTTAATTTTATTCAAAAGTCACTATTTGGTCACTTTTCCTATAACCGAAAGTCACTATTTAGTCTCTTTTTTCGTCAGCGTTGGTCACTAAAGTCACTCTTTTCAACAGCATTGATCGCTACCAGCCCATAGGGGTTCTATTCCCATAGAAGGGCGGCCATATACAAACAACTAGTATTTATTAGACTTCGCGTATATTTTGAGTTGATAAATCTATTTTCCAAACATTTTTACACGCCTCAGTCACGTATAACACTTTGCAGAGCCGATTTCAGTATTGAATGAAAGAGATCAACTATTTTAATTCGAATGTTTTGCAGCATATTTGTTAATAAACTTATCGCGAATCCAGCGTCGATACACCTTTTTCTAGCGTATTGTAGAGCTCTTTAATTATCGGTCTTGAGCGGTGTTCCTACAGTTTCATCATGTGCTGAAAGTCTTCCACGAAATCGCCGGCATCTATCCGGTTCTCTGTTGAATATGATTCACAATATTTATGACAAAAAAGTGGTTGATGCCTTCTGTAATTACGATAAAGGCAGGGTATTTTTTCAGTTTCATTCTTAATCATTATTTTTGCAAAATAACAACTGGAGGACAATTCCATTTCATCTGTCAATCAATTCTTTCTTAAGCTCGGTTATTTCAGCAGAAATGTCAGAATTTCTAAAAAGAATCTTGCCGTGTTGCCATGATTTGAAATTCCGCTTCCTCCACTCCTCGGTTTATCGATTATTAATCCTGGTTTGGTTGGAAGTCATGTTGCACTTGCTTTTTACGAGCAGCAAAAAGTTTTTTATCCTTTATCCTTTCTTATTTGCCATGTCTTCACATCTTTGCAATAAGCGACATTTTTTTAAATATTCGAAAAATCGAATTTTTGCGTGCAAAGGAGATATCGATCCTCATGAACGTAATTCTTAAGGCATTGCTCAATGTTGTTCATTTGTTTAGGGTTAGCACCACATATGAAGCACCTAAAATAATATAATTTGAAGTTCTTAAGCCTGCTTAAGGGAAGAACCATTAATTATGTCACACGAAAAAAGATCATTTTCAACCCTTCCCTCACTGCCTCTATTTGTTACACTTTATGTGATAGATTTTTTTCAGAACCTTCCCCCTTTATCCTAGAAGTGTAACATAAATATTTAATCGATGTTCTTTTTTCTTAAGTTGATATTTTGTCATACTTGGAGGATTTTTCCAAATTTTTCCACACACTATCGTAAGATTAAGATTATGTATATCGAATGTTCCTGTTTCGACTTCCTTTAGCTATAGATGATTTATCTTCTGCTTATAATATGATTCTTCAGCAATTCATAGCTCAGCTGTTCTTTTAAGAACTGGAGCCGGATGGGTCTGCAATACCGTGTAGATGATGGACATGTGTTTTTCCATAAAACAACGGAATCATTCAGCACCATACGGAGAGGAACATAAGACGTGAAACACAAATTTCCGTCTTCTTTCCTGTGAAATAACTGGATCTGACTTAAATATCCTGGACACAGTACGATCCAGAGGGCTTTGCAGCTCGATTTCAGCAGATGTCTCAATAATTGTTTCATCCGCAGGATAACCGTATTTTTTGGCGTTAAAAACTACCTAAAAATTAGAAATAGTTTTATTTAGCCTTGGATTTTAGTCAACCATACCATACCTGGTAATATGGGAATACTGGTAGATCCGTTTTTTTTTCATTTACAAAGCTTCGAATCAATTAATACTGGTGCTTTATCAACTTGGCTTCAACAAAGAAAGGATTTTGTTCGGATTGGGTTGACAAAATTCAGATATATTTGCATATCGTAGAGAGCATGAAGCGGATTGATCATGTTTCGACAGTTCTGCTAACCGCCTTCTCCTTGAACGTTTGCTACAATCTTCAAACTTCATTCTTGGACGACCACTTGGAAGATTTGGCTTACCTTCCTGGTTTGGAGAAGTTTGAATACTTTCGCCTTGTAGAAGTACATTTTCTATGTTCTTCAACCAATTACCATGTCGCTTCATCATTCTTGTTTTGTTCCTGAAAGACGCCTTCCACATGACCGCCAGTTTTTTTGCAAACATAAACAATTCTTTTTCTTATCTGAACTTTATTTTTTTTCAGGAATTGTTTCAAGAATCGTTTCCAACACAATTTTTTTTTAGAATCTGTACCATCCGAGAGAGAGAAATACAGTTATTTTGATAATCCATTACTTACAAGTCTGATGACAATATTTCAGAATACGCGCACGTTCGAGAACTGACCAGTTTAGACAGCTAGTAGAAATCAATGGTATGGCCTACTGCGGTGAACAGGAAAAAAAGGGTATATGATTCACCAAAAACCAAAATGCCTTCAACTGTCTAGTACCTAATTATTCAGAAAAAAGCAATTGCAAATGAATTGAGCTACACAAGACAGGTGGAAGGTTTTAAATTTAAGCAAAAGTTATTTAAGCAGAGGAATCGAGAGGGAACATAATTTTAGATAATTTTGAGGGTAAAGATGGTCATATTCGGCAGAAACTGCTGTTTTGATCAAAAGTTTTAATTAACTTGGTCGCAGACGGTCGCAGCTGGAATTTTCCTCAAGTTCCTCAAGAGATCCTTCATAATTACTCATGTTTCAGCGGGGAATTGAAAGAGGACGATAATTTATTAGTTGATAAAAATGGTCATATTCTGCAGTAATTGGTATTTTTGAGCAACAATTTAACTGAAATTGTTTTGTTCACAATTATCTTAGTCGCAGACGGTCGCAGTTAGAATATCTCTCAAATAACGACTAAGAGCCTGAACAATTACTCACAGGATGTTTCAGGAGAGGAATCGAGGGTAAAACATATTTTTCTCTGTGGATGAAGATGGTCATATTCTGCAGAAATGTTCGTATTTGATCAACAATTTCACTAGAATTTGTTTTTAACAATCAACTTGGTCGCAAACGGTCGTAGTTAGATCACCCCTCAAATAACAGCTGAGAGCCTTCATAATTACGCATGGGATGGTTCCGCAGGGAAATCGAGGAGGAAAAATACTTTCTTAGTGGATCAAAATGGTCATATTCGACAGAAATTGACGTTTTTGAACAATGATTTTACTGAATTTGTGTTGTTCACAATTATCTTGGTCGCTGACGCTGACCGCTAGAATAGATGGATTAGTCTGGGTTTTTCTTGTTGAAAATTTACTCGTTGCATGCCGACAGTATTTATTTATATGATGTGTAGTATCGAGAGCTTCCACCCAGCGTACGAGGTACGGTGGTCCAAGTATTCAAATGTACCAACGCAAGAGCCCGTCAAGCTTTGTTGACTAAACAAGGAATCTTCAAGCGTTCGACGAAAAAGCAAGCCGAACTCGACGTAGATTTGCTAAATACTGTTCCACACGGTCGTGGAAGGAAGCAGCGGGGAAGAAATTAATCTTAAAACATGGAATTTAGTTGATAACTAGTATGCATAGGCCAAGTATCTTTAAAATGTGCCTCTTGATATGAAAATGTTTAAATAGACTAAGGTTGAGATCCCTGTGGATTCCACCGATTAATTTTGATGGTTTCTATTTTCAAAGCTTAAATACTGCACATCAAAAATTAGATTATCATTGCATTTCAGGCATAGTTTGTTTTAAATCATAAATAATTTGGATTCTTCCGGAGGAATGTCCGATGGAATTCCTAATGGAATTTTCAAAAAAATTCCTGAATGAAATTCTGAAGTAATTCCTAAGAGATTTCGAAGGTATTCAATGAATTTCTTCCTAGAGTTTCGGAAGGGATTTCTTAAGTGATTACTGAATGAATTTTTCTGAAAAAAAAACTCTAAAATGATTGCTAATGCAATCTCTTAAAAAAAAAGTTGAAGAAGTTCTCAATCCAATTTCTACAGGAATTCTCAAAGCACTTTTCAAACAAATCCTTAGTGAGTTATTCACAAAAGGAATTCTCCTAAAAAAAATTCTGAAGGTTTTCCTGAAACAATTTCCTTAGATACTCTAAAAAAAAAGTTTGCGAAAGGTTTTCCTTAGAAACATATAAATGAATTCCTAAAGGATTTTCTGAAGGAATTTCCAAAGAAATTTAAAAAAAATCGTTTAGCAATTTTCGTAGGAATTCCTGGCAGAAATAGCGAATGAATTTTCGAAGAAATTTCGAAAGGAATTTCCGAAAAATATTGGACTTTCCAAAGAAATTTTCGAAGGTATTCCTAAAACAATTTCCGAAGTACTCCTGAAGGAATTTCCGAAGGATTTTTCACAAGAATGAAAGAAAGATCTGCAGATTTATTCGGACATTTCTTTACGAATTCTTCAAGGAATTTCAAATCTTTTTTTAGGAAATGCTTTGGAAAAAATACCAAAAGAAATTGATTTAGGAATACCTTCAGAAATTCCTTTAAGAAAAATTCTTCTGGAATTTGGAAATTTCTCAAGAAATCCCATCGGATTTTTTCTACTAGTTCTTTTAGAAAATCACCTTTCCTCCAGATATCAATCAGAAATTCCATTTCCTCGACTCCCGTAATTACTCCGGAATTTCCTTCAGAAGTTTCCGAACTGATTCCTAAAGGAATTTCAGACATTCTTGAATTTCTCTGGGCATTCCTCCTAAAATTCCTACTGAATTCCCTCCAGGGATTATTCGGAAAATTCTCATGAAATTACTTTGCAGAATCACTTTAATAAAGATACAAAAAAACTTGACTATATACTATACTATACTAGATTGAACCAGAAACTTTTTTGAAAATCAATCAAGATATTCCTTCGAAAATTCCTCCAGAAATTCCATCAATAATTCCCAAACGATTTGTCCTAATAATTTCTTCGGAAATTATTTTAGAAATTTCTTCGGAAAAATATTCATGATATAATACTTTGTGATTTTTATTTAATAGTGGTAAAAGCCCTGGATTGAGGAAATATCTCTCGTTGTTTTTATAAATTTCAACTGATACTCTAATATTCACTTTGACATAACTCAAATTCGTCCAAACTTTTAATCTATGCTCACAAGATGATCGGTTTCAGTCGTTAGTGTCACTTAACGAGAGGAGGGAATTTGTTTTTTCGTTAGATCCAAGCAATTCCGGAAATCAGCCGGAGTTCATCGTAGCACCGATTCAATGGCAAGCTACCAAACGAGCAAATAAAAGTTCAAAAGAGACCGCGTTTGACTGCAATGATATAGAGTTTCAATATTTGCACGCTTGGGTACCGAGCGGATTCATGGGAAGATTATCCTCCACCCACGTGCTCCTGCCGCCATCGCCGCCGTGGCAAGTGTCATGGAGGGTTCAATCGTTTCTCTATTGGGAACACTTTACGAGCAATTAATTGGTGAGATATTTGCACGTGCTGCACAAATATGTGGCGGAGTTACCTGCTATGTAGGCACCTCTCTACTTCAGGTTGATTCTAAATAGTCCCAAAACAAATGTATGTATGCATATCATTTGGTATTGTTTACTTGCACCCAAATGTAAACAGGCTTCCGCAATGGTCTTTTTACAACATTCGGTAAGCATCAGTTACGGTTTTTTTAATTTCATTATTTAGTGGCAGTGGTTGCATCCAAGATTTGTAACAGTTGACTTCAGACAGTGTCTCTGCACAACACAGGTTCTCAACTAATATGGATTATAGAGTGTATCATTGTTAATATGTGTAAACAGTCATCGGACGCAGAGCATTAGTGATTAATCATAGATTTAATCATGATTAATGAATAATGGGTTATTTAATCATTATTCATTAATCATAATCATACAAAAAATATGATTTAATCATTAATCACTAATCATTAATCATATAATTCTACATTCAATCATTAATCACTAATCATATTCATATTTGTTTTTAATTTATTCATTAATCATCAATTTTAATCATTGCATACATCGCTTTTATTCATTAATCTTTAATCATAATCATATAATTTTATACCTTTTAATAGATCAATTTGGAAGAAAGGTTATTTGACTATTGATCACTATGCAAATCATTTAATTTGATTATTCATAATCATTATTCATTAATCATATTGATCGTTAATCATTAATCATACATATATTCTGTCAACATTTAATCACGATCGGTAATCGTTAATCATACTTCAAACGTTTTATTCATTATTCATAATCATTATTCATTGTAAAAAATATTTTAATCCTTAATCATAATCATTAATCATTGTCAAAAATGAATAAATCATTAATCATAATCTTTAATCATAGAGTTAAATGATTTAATCATAACCAATTTAATCATTCATTGAAAGCTTTATTCATTAACGCTCTGGACGATCATTATTTAGCTTCACTCATTTAACATCTAATTTCAGAAGTTGAGTTTTTAAATGTGATAAATGGCCGGCGTTTGCGCATGTGTTTTCTCTTTTAAAACTTAGTTCAACAATACATTGATCGTAAAGACAGAATCACCGTCTTCGACCAGAGGTCGCACAGACTGAACACTTAACATCTAGCATGAGACAACGGACAGAACATTTACACTACACCCAGTGGACCACTGGAGAGCTTTTCGCTTTACGAAAAGTTTTCTCCATACTGGGGCGGGAATCGAACCCACACTCCACAGCACATGCGTCTAGACGATTGACGTCACTAACCGCACGGCCACGAAGGAATATATCGTCCTGCAGCTACAGCATAAGAACACTAATAACACTTAATATACTAAATGAGTGATCATTAAGTGTATTAAGCGTTAATGACACTCTCGTGTTGTGGCTATTGGACTTCGATCAGTATAACTGTAGCATATATTTGTCAGCTAAATTATGATTTTATATAACTAATTATCAAAATAACAAATAGTTAAACAGTAAATATCTATTAATATAATATGCAAAATAGCATCGTGTATTATTTAGAATTTATCGTTTTTGCTATCCAAAAAATTAAACATCCGGCTTACACCCACTAAGTACCACCGTCTCTGTTTACCAATCCCTGTGGCTGCCGCTAGACAAATGCTTATTTAAAAGAAGGCTGGTCATCGCACAACTGCCAGACCTTCCGTTTCGCCCCTTAACCCGAACCCCGTTAGTCCGTACGTGGGGCATCTGTCTGGTTGAGACGAAAATAGATGCAAATTTTTCAGCAGCCGACGTACATACATCAACGGTGGAAATGGCGCTTAAATTTATTTCGCGGCACTTGAATACACTTGCTTGGCTGCATCATTCAACACTTCAGCATTCGAAAGAGCATCCTCGCCAACGCGTTTAATCGGGCTCATGGATGAGCGCAAATCTACGAGAATTACCCATCTGTGTTGGTATGTATTTGGACGTGTGTAGGAGATTTATTTGGATAATCGTGAACTTCGCTCACCACCTGCTCACTGCTACCACCTGCTACATGTCATGTCAGAGCACTACCTTTTTTACTTTATTCTCCAATGGCAGAATTTAATCGTAAGTAACAGGGTAACAGTTTCATTATTTGTATATCGTTTGTATGTATACGATTCAAGTTTAATCCGTTTTTTTTTCACTAATTTTATTTGATCTAATACATGCATTTATCGCTTAGACTAGGTGTTCCGTGTTTTCATAACACTATCATCCTTATTTCCTTCCTGCGGTTACAAAGCAAGACCATGCTGAGGGTGGTTGGGTTGGATTTCCGGTACCGGTCTAGGTAATTTTCGGTTTGGAAATTGCCTCGACTTCCCTGGTCATATAAGTATCATCGTGTTAGCCTCATGATATACGATATACGAATGCAGAAATGGTAATTTAGCTTAGTAACCTCGCAGTTAATAACAGTGGAAGTGCTTAATGAATACCAGCTGTGAGGCGGCAATGTCCTAGTGGGGAATGTAATGCCAATGAAGAAGAAGAAGATTTTCCTTATTTGCTATGATACATTTTTGGTTATTGTAATCTTGTAATATCAACGCACCCTCTGACCATAGCCTATCTGCGTTGTATTTAAATACCGCTGAGCGATACGTCTACTGGGCAACACGTCCGGTGTGCACTGCACTAAGATCTCCTTAGATGCAACCGGACCGAGATCTTACTTAAGGCTCCGAAGGATCCGTTTCGTTGTGATATGTTGCCATAAAATAGAAATATATGCACTTGCTTTTCTAATCTACGGGAATATTTAAATTTACTAATGATATTGATTAGTGACAAGTAAATTCATTCATCGATCAGATTAGAACGAGCTCAGTGCAATTAAAATATAAATACTTATCTGCAATTCACAGAAGATGTTGGGATTGTCCTTGAAGTAATCACGTGATGAACACAGACTTCCTGTATTGACGGTGGTTGTTATGAATATGAATACCACTGCTGATACCGGAACTATGAGATTTTCTTCATCACTGGTCGTCTGGAAAGAGGTAGATAAAAGAATTGGGCCGCTTTCACTCGCCGGCCCGCAAAACATTAGTAAGTAATTAATCTTACTACAAAGACAAAAATACAGTTCTAATAATTCTGTCTTATTAATGGATATCACACATGCTTAATAAAACGATAACTGTATATAGTTTCTATTATTGTCCATATATACCTACTATTCAATCTAGGATTCCAAATCGGATAAATTAATTCAGTTCCTAACGAAAAGCTTATCCTCAACGCTTTGGCTGTCAATAGTCTCCACAATATGAACCTTGAAGGTTATAACTTTGTTCAATCCTACATCTGTTTATATTAAAACTCAATCCTAACTGCCCCGAAACCGCTTTCAACACTTAACTGCCCCGAGCACAGCCGCTACATGCGACCCACAGGACCCCAATCGAGGACGGCCTACACTATACCGTTGTGAGCTTACACCCTCTCCTGGGCTGTGCGATGCTGAAAATATGCTCCTAACGTTTGATGCCTAAAAAATAAAAATAATTAACTCGGCTAACATTCGCGTTAAACAATGTGTTCCATTAGTGGTGATCACTCATGATAACGCCCCGAATCGGCGAATAAAATGCAGTTTAACGCAGAGTTTAAACCCTCTCTTGCGCTAAGTAATGCTGAAAACCTAACTTCTAGGAATTTGATTCGTAGAAACAAATTATACTGAAATTGGTGCGTGGCAAAATAAGTTATACTATTAGCTAATTTAGTTAAACCCTGACTACCCCACATTATACTGGCCCGTTTGGAGTCATCCAGTGGCACTTGGTCTTAGCATTCGTTTTCTTTTTAAATTCTATAACAATTGACCACGCTTACCCCCATATTAGTAATATGTAGAACGAATGCTTGACTATTACTATACTAAGTATAGTAAAAGACCGGAAGTAATAATTGGGCCAGCCACCACCAAGAAGATTTTCCTTATTTGCTATTATACATTTTTGGTTATTATTAATAAATTTCATTTGCCTCTGGAAGTTAGAATTTTTCCGCTGGTTGAATTGAGCCATGTACGAATTACAATGTTTTCAACTTAAACTAAACTTAACCTAATTTATACTAAGGGTACAAGGAGCCAATCGTTGCACAATGGTCGGATTCGTCAAATTTCACGACATAAATCGATAAGTCGAAAGCTATCAGTGCTAGAGCTTTGAAGTATTCAGAAGAAATGATCTACAAGAAAAGATCTATTTTTGGTGTTAGTTGGCCTTTTGTGGATTTTATTTAGAAATCAATTTTTTTAACCTTTTGAGTTAGGAGATCATATTATTCTACAAAGTTATAGAGAATTTAATTCTAAGCATTTTTGCTTAATAAACATTTATTTTATCTTATATAGGTAATGTTTAATAATAAAATTACTAATTTTAGATAGGGTGGCCCCGAAAAAAATAGTTTTTAGCTTCCACTTTCACCAATTCAAAATATTTTCAAAAACTGTCCAAGCATTGCTTCACGTTCTTTGGAAAGCGCATTTTTTGGTTACAAAATGTGGTTGATAGCTTCATTTTCAAGCATATTATAAGCGTTTTTTTTTCATGAAAAAGTGATATTTTTCTGAGCATTCTACTGCAGCTAGTAGCAAATATTAGCAAAAATTTCAATCGTATTCTGAAAGCATACATTTAGACCCATCGAATACATGATATTCCGTTTGTCCATCTTTGTCCACTTTTGTTTGATAATAATATTAGTTTTGTACGAAAAATTTTCCCAATATTCGGTAGAATAAAAGACAGAAACACAGTCTTCGACCAGAGGTCGTATAGACTAAACAAATAGACAACGGACAGGACAGAATTTTTCGATCACGAATAGTTCCCTTCTTACCGGGGCGGGAATCGAACCCACGCTCCATGTCACATGCGTCTAGACACTCAGACGATTGACGTCGCTAACCGCAAGGCCACAAAGCCCACAAAGAATCGTTCTTTATCTAAAATATTTAAATCAACTCTTGTGAAAAGTAGTCGAAAAAATCATTTTGACATTCATTTTAACCACTGGACCGATTATCAAGGTACATATATAAGGTATATAAATAAATGCTTAAGAGCGCTACTTTTGTGGCGAAAAACGAAACCATAAAATTCAAGTTGATTCGCAGAACAATTCCATTTTCGCAGTTTCTAAGTGAGAATCTCCAATGACTACAGGTGATTCCATGAACATTGATAATCGGCCTAGTAGTTCAAAAATGTTTTAAAAAAATATTTTTTCTAAAATGTTGATTTTTTTGACCACCCTGGATCGAGATTAGTGTATCGGACAAAACAAAAAAAGTGAGTTTATTCATTTTTGAAAAAGAATGTTTCTACTAAATATTGCGAAAAACAGAGATATGGTATAGGGGAACTGTACCGGTTTTGGCCATGTTCCTAATTTGACCAATTTTGCGAATAACTCCAAAAATAAAGCAATTCGCGAGGTTTTTATTAGTTTTAACAAGAAGTATATCCCTCACGATTTAACGCTGCTTTCAACTGATCGATTATTTTGGAAAAATATGTATTTTTCAGGGTTGGCCAAATTAGGCACTAAGTTGGCCAAAACCGGTGCACTTCCTCTATATGTTTTCTATGGAATAGCTGATTTTGCATACAATCATTAATATGATTTCAAACAAAAGTGGACAAAGATGGACAAATGAAATACCATGGATTTGATGGGCCTGCATGTATACTTTCAGAATACGATTGAAATTTTTGCTAATATTTGCTACTAGCTGCAGTAGAATGCTCAGAAAAATATCACTTTTTCATGAAAAAACGCTTATAATATTCTTGAAAATAAAGCTATCAACCATCCTATGATTATGTAACCAAAAGATGCGCTTTCCAAAGACCGTGAAGCGATGCTTGGACAGTTTTTGAAAATATTTTGAATTGGTGAAAGTGGAAGCTAAAAATTATTTTTTTCGGGGCTACCCTATCTAAATTTAGTAATTTTGTCATAAAACATTACCTATATTTGATAAAATAAATGTTTATTAAGCAAAAATGCTTAGAATTAAATTCTCTATAACTTTGTAGAATAATATGATGTCCTAACTCAAAAGGTTAAGAAAATGATTTTCAAAAAAAATCACAAAAGGGCCATCCTAATGGCAACTAACACCAAAAATAGATCTTTTCTTGTAGATCATTTATTCTGAAGACTTCAAAGCTCTAGCACTGATAGTTTTCGAGTTATTAATTTATGTCGTGAAATTTGACGGATCCGACCATTGTGCGTTCCAATAGAAGATTTTGTTTAAAATTGGAAATTATTTTATTGGACATATGTGTGCACTGTCTCAATATTAGAAATTCTATGAATTTCATTGGTACTATACCAAGGAGGCAACTTCAGAATCGTTTTCAAAATTTTATTTTGAATCCTCTGGAGTGCCTTCTTTCTGGTATTGCAGCAACTAGTCCATATTGGCATAGCATACAACATGGCAGGTCTAAAAATTTGTTTGTAAATCAAAAGTTTGTTCTTAAGACAAAGTTTTGATTTTCTGTTTATATATTTGTTACATTTGGCATGAATGCCATGAATGTGATTTTTCAAAGTTAATTTTGGATCTAGCAGAAGTCCGCTAGCTTCGCTAGACCAATCAATTGAAACCCCATTCATAGTGACAATATGTCTGCTAGAAGGTTTCAAATAAGAAGCTCTCTGCTTATGTGGAAAAATTATAAATTTTTTAAGCATTTGGGGAAATTTTCCATTTTTGCAAGTAAGTGGAGAACATATCCAAACTTTTTTGCAATCTACTACAAATGACTCAGCTTCACCCTTTGGTTGAGGGGCCCGTGGCATCTTCAAACAAAGATTTTTGATCAACCTGTTGGTAGATCAGAAGTAAAAATGTTTTACAATATGGGCCCCACCCAGAGCTTTCATATTTTTAAATTTTCTAGTAATAGATATCACTTCATCCAAATTAGTTCCCAACGAAGGATAAAAACATTCTCTTGATTGAGAATGTCTTCGAAGCTCCGTGTAGCCTGATCCTCAATTGGACTAGTGAGACCTAGACTAAAATTATGGGCACTCTCGAACTGCTGAGCAAGTTTTTGAGCCTTTTTGCCATTTGTTAATAAAATTTTATTTCCGTCTTTAAGCGCTGGCTGGAGTTGACTTTTGAGGTTTTTTGAGAATTTTCGTTAATTTCTAAAAAGGGTTTCGAACTGGTATCCAACTTTGAGACATTATTCTCAAAGTTGCCATTTCTCGGAATAGCAAAAGGTTTTGCCTTTCTCGTACGTAAAGGCTATATGATCGTTCCAAAAACAAACTTTTTATAGAAGACCCGGAGACCCATAGTGTTATATACCGATCGACTCAGTTCGACGAATTGAGATGATGTCTGTGTTGTGTCTGTGCGCACCCACGTACCAAAATGTAGCAAAAGTCTCACTTATTTTTCGGGCACTTATCCTCGACCGATTTGTTCGCAACAAGTTGCATTCGACGCAGACTTCTATCCCATTGTTTCCTATTGAAAATAAAATTGGACAGATCAGACTATGGGCGTGGAAGTTATGGCCAAAATACCATTTCTTAAAAAAAATCGAGTAAAAAATTGTCACTCATTTTTCAGACACTTACTTTTAATCGATTTACTTGCAACAGGTTGCATCCGACGCAGAATCCTGTCCCATTGTTTCCTATTGATAATTGACCTATGGGCTCGGAAGTTATGGCCAAAATACATTTTTTTTAGTTGCAATAGAAAGGCACCATCACCACTAGGTGGATCAATCATGGTTTTTAGTTACATTTTGCAAATCTCGCCAAATAGCTTTCAACGCGGGATCGCGAGTTTTTTATATTGCCTTTGCCTCACATTTTTAAGACGAACCAGTAGCTGAAGATCGTCGTCAATAATAATGGAGTTAAATTTAATTTTACATGCAATGCCTCTGGCTTAGACAATTATATTTGTCAAAGATACGAGAGCATTATCAATATCACTTTTGGTATTGAAAGGAATATCAACATTAAAATTCCTATCGTTATACGTTTTATATAAATTCCAATCAGCTCTATGATAATTAAATGTAAACCTGATTGGATTATTAATGGCTTTTTGTGAGATTTCAAAAGTCAGTCAAAGTCAGCATAAGTTACCAATTGGTCACACAGCTGACTTGAATTCGTTAAAACTAAATCAATTATAAAAGTTGCGAGTTAGAATTTGAAGGTCAGCTCTCAACAAATTCCTTTGCTGCTTATGCACTGAAAAGGCAAGTAGGCAGCAATAAAAGATAATTGTCTAAAATGTGTTTCAACATAAACTCCAAAGGTTTCGAAAACTTGATGACCTCACCCCAAAAAAAGAATTTGGATTCATTACAACGAAGTCCAATAACAATTTGTTGAGTAGATTTGATACCAACCTGAACAGCTTCAGTTTTGGTATTTGCTTTGAACATTGCATCAATCATGTGATGCAATGGTTCAGTTACGAAATCAAAATCGTCAGTACGACCGTTATTTTCTGTTGAAGAATCGGTATAAAAATCATTCATCGTCGGTAAATCTTTTGAAACAAATGATATGCTCGTTCGGCAAATGATTGTGGATTTTGAGCATTTGTTATATTTTCACCCGGCGAATGTGGATCAAAACGGGAATTCAAAACTTTTTGCGTGAAGGGCAGTCCTTGAAATTGGATTCGTGATTGCCCCACAATTCAAATTTATTGGAATCTTCAGACAGACGTTCTTGGCGTGAGAGGTTCCACCACAAACCATGCATTTAGTATCCATGTGGTAATGTTTGGTTCCATGACCCCACTTTTAGCATTTACGGCACTTACGACACTAAGTGAACTAAATAAAATTCTTGAGAAATACCCCCGGGGAAGTACCAGAGTGAGATTTCTTATTCATTTCAATTACTTGGACTGGCGCAAATTCTAGTAATTAAGAAATTTATATTTTATTTAATCTCATCCAGTGATTTATCATTACTGGACAGACCTTTCAAGACCACTTTGTTCAATCGCTCAGTTTTGTCGTCGTACGAGAAAAAAATATGCTACTTCTCTGTTAAATACTGAAGAAGACGTTTGCGATCGTCAAAGGATCCCGGCAAAACGCGGCAGTCACCCTTCCTGGCAATCTGGAATGAAACCTTGATCCCCTTGAAGGTTACTCAAAATCTCATTCCTAAAGCTAGAAAACTCGGCAACAGATACCACAATTGGCGGAATCCTTTGCTTTTTCGCATGAATCGAATCACCTGGGCTAGAAGTAGCTTCGATTTGCTCAATTTTATCATTAATCAAATCAAACTGATTGCTCAGTTTGATAGGAGAAGAATTATTTCCGATATTAGAGTTAGATGGAATATCTGAAGTCTCCAGCTTCCTTCTATTTTTTCCGCGCTTTGGCAGGGCGGTCTTGAAACCTTGTTTCTTAGAAGGAAGTGGAGAATTCAGAGACTCACCCTTCCTCTTGTGTTTATTAATACTCATTGCTGAGCGTGGAGACGTGACCTACTAAGAGGTTTTTTTCCCAGAACAGTGTCCCTGCAGGATTACCACCGCTTGTCGGAATTTTACTTCCGCAAACGGGTCCAACGTAAAACGAAGGCACAGGTCCTTGCAAAGATCATAACGGGATCAGTAGGTACAAATTGCCCTGAGAAGCACTGTTGAAATTAAAGTAGCCTCGGGTAGTATTGAAAACTTCCTTCAGCAAAGAGATAAGAGAACCTTACAGCACGAAAGCACAATGCGGTCTGTGGAACGACTAGTTTTTTCGCCTATTGTTGAACGCCCATGAGGAATGCACGTGCGTTCAACAATAGGCGAAAGAAATAGTCGTTCAAGATTTGGCGAATTACCCCACTTGAATTCAACTCACCTTTTGAACACAGCGTCAGGATCGCCAAAACATGTGTTCCCGAATGACCGGAGCGAAATGCGATGCCAGTGGGTGCGTGTGCATGGAGATCTGACAAGAAGAGGCGGAGTCATGGCTTGCTGCTCACCAACTGACACGCTGGGGTGTTAAAGTTAATATAAAATTACACGCTGATGATAACTTACTCAAACCCCACAAACGCAACTAACGTTCTAACGTTGCTTTTTTGACGTAGGACTACGTCTGTGTTTTCTATATTGGGGTACACTTTATGATATGAAAATATGATAGACTTTAAACTTTAATATCTAAGCCGTTTCTCGATGGATTTTCAATTTTTTTGGACCATTCGATCAAGGATGAGTCAACGCTTCTTTGTTTTTATAAGAAAATACTGAATTTCAAATATTTGTTATCGATAATTGATAAAAGCTTTAGAAATAGGTAAACTAACCAATCACGTACATGCATCACTAGCACAGACATCAAAATCAAGGAACTTGCGGGTTTGGATCTAAACCTCAGTTTGAACAAGGTTTCACACAGAGCGGACCCATCAAAGCGATTGTAGCGGAGCGGACACAGCATCATGGAGGCGCTAATAACATTTTCAAAGAAAATACATCACATTGGTGGTGGTGCTCGATGTGTTGCTGCGGAACATTCAACCTCAACGAACCAGAATTTCATATGAAGAAAAGGTTGACCATAAAATAGCACTGTGGCGATCCCGCACCAAATCATCAAAAATTTTTACAAATTGTGGTGTCAGTTAGTTGGAAAGGAACATTGGGAATAGAAAATTGATTCTTCTCAGGACCATCATTTTATAAAAGAAAGAGTTAATTGCGAAAATGGACTGTTTCGGTGGCATCGGGTTTGGCGTGGTAGTTTGGTTGCTGTTAGTGATCCCATCCATTAAAATTCACTACATCATCTCCCTCCGACGCGCTATCAAATTCGCTATTTACGATTGATCTCATAACCAAATTCAGAATCTTTCGAGAAAGTTTCATTGGATTCTTAGAATTCATAATTCTCCGAACGGTCCGTTGTCTGTGGAAACCCGATCGAACTGGCTCGCGCGCGCGGAAAAGCAGCTTTCTTATATCTAATGAAGTAATCCCATTAGCCCCGCCCATTCATTAATCGTTATGAGTGCACATTATATTTACACTATATCAGCTCACAAAGGGGCGGGGCTTACGGGTTTAATTTATTAAATACAAGAAAGCTGCTGTTCGGCGCGCGCGAGCCATTTTGATCGAGATTCCACAGAAGGCGGTTCGACATCGGATGCAGCGAAGCGGACACAGCAGCACGAAGTGGGTGGCAGTGTGGCAATGCTGCAAATTTACACAAGCGATTGGATGCAGTTAGTGATTGGAATGGGAATTGGGAAAAGAAAATCGGTTCTTCTCAGGACCAACATTTTACGAAAAGGAAGAGTTAATTGCGAAAATGGACTGTTTTGGTGGCATTGGGTTTGGCGTGGTAGCTTGGTTGCTGCTAGTGATCCCATTAATTAAAATTCACTACATTCGACGCGCTATCAAATTCGCTATTTACGATTGATCTCATAATCAAATTCAGAATCTTGCGAGAAAGTTTCATTGGATTCTTAGAATTCATAATTCTCCGAACGGTCCGTTGTCTGTGGAAACCCGATCGAACTGGCTCGCGCGCTATCAAAGCAGCTTTCTTATATCTAATGAAGTAATCCATTAGCCCCGCCCTTCATTAATCGTTATGAGTGCACATTATATTTACACTATATCAGCTCACAAAGGGGCGGGGCTAACGGGTTTAATTTTTTAAAACAAAAAAACCTGCTGTTCGAGTGCGCGAGCGATTTTGATCGAGATTCCACAGAAGGCGGTTCGACATCGGATGCAGCGAAGCGGACACAGCAGCACGAAGTGGGTGGCAGTGTGGCAATGCTGCAAATTTACACAAGCGATTGGATGCAGTTAGTGATTGGAATGGGAATTGGGAAAAGAAAATCGGTTCTTCTCAGGACCAACATTTTACGAAAAGGAAGAGTTAATTGCGAAAATGGACTGTTTCGCTGGCATCGAGTTTGGCGTGGTAGTTTGGTTGCTGTTAGTGATCCCATCCATTAAAATTCACTACATCATCTCCCTCCGACGCGCTATCAAATTCGCTATTTACGATTGAGTTTTGAACTTTGAAGAAAGTTTATTTCGGATAGTCTGATCAACTTTCTTTTGTATAGAATCAATAAAGTCGCCACCTTTGTGAAAACTATCTACCTACAGCAACTACCCATAAGTGAACGTCGTTTGAATAGACAGATGCCAAGAGATAATGTTTGGTAATATGAAGAAACTTTGTCTTGAGTCGAATTTCTGTTGTCATTCCTCGCAACAATACGCATCTTAGATAAACAACATCTCATAACCAAATTCAGAATCTTTCGAGAAAGTTTCATTGGATTCTTAGAATTCATAATTCTCCGAACGGTCCGTTGTCTGTGGAAACCCTTTCGAACTGGCTCGCGCGCGGAAAAGCAGCTTTCTTATATCTAATGAAGTAATCCCATTAGCCCCGCCCCTTCATTAATCGTTATGAGTGCACATTATATTTACACCATATCAGCTCACAAAGGGGCGGGGCTTACGGGTTTAATTTATTAAATACAAGAAAGCTGCTGTTCGGCGCGCGCGAGCCATTTTGATCGAGATTCCACAGAAGGTGGTTCGACATCGGATGCAGCGAAGCGGACACAGCAGCACGAAGTGGGTGGCAGTGTGGCAATGCTGCAAATTTACACAAGCGATTGGATGCAGTTAGTGATTGGAATGGGAATTGGGAAAAGAAAATCGGTTCTTCTCAGGACCAACATTTTACGAAAAGGAAGAGTTAATTGCGAAAATGGACTGTTTCGGTGGCATCGGGTTTGGCGTGGTAGTTTGGTTGCTGTTAGTGATCCCATCCATTAAAATTCACTACATCATCTCCCTCCGACGCGCTATCAAATTCGCTATTTACGATTGATCTCATAACCAAATTCAGAATCTTTCGAGAAAGTTTCATTGGATTCTTAGAATTCATAATTCTCCGAACGGTCCGTTGTCTGCGGAATCCCGATCGAAATGGCTCGCGCGCGCCGAAAAGCAGCTTTCTTATATCTAATGAAGTAATTTCATTAGCCCCGCCCCTTCATTAATCGTTATGAGTGCACCTTATATTTACACCATTCAGCTCACAAAGGGGCGGGGCTTACGGGTTTAATTTATTAAATACAAGAAAGCTGCTGTTCGACGCGCGCGAGCCATTTTGATCGGAATTCCACAGAAGGCGGTTCAACATTCGATGCAGCGAAGCGGACACGGCAGCACAAAGTGGGTGGCAGTGTGGCAATGCTGCAAATTTACACAAGCGATTGGATGCACTTAGTGATTGGAATATGAATTGGGAAAAGAAAATTGGTTCTTCTCAGGACCAACATTTTACGAAAAGGAAGAGTTAATTGCGAAAATGGACTGTTTCGGTGGCATTGGGTTTGGCGTGGTAGCTTGGCTGCTGTTATTGATCCCATTCATTAAAATTCACTACATCATCTCCCTCCGACGCGCTATCAAATTCGCTATTTACGATTGATCTCATAACCAAATTCAGAATCTTGCAAGAAAATTTAATAGGATTCTTAGAATTTGTCATTCTCCGAACGGTCCGTTGTCTGCGGAATCCCGATCGAAATGGCTCGCGCGCGCCGAAAAGCAGCTTTCTTAAATCTAATGAAGTAATTCCGTTAGCCCCGCCCCTTCATTAATCGTTATGAGTGCACATTACATTAACACCCATATCAGATCACAAAGAGGCGGGGCTTACGGGTTTAATTTATTTAATACAAGAAAGCTGCTATTCGGCGCGCGCGAGCCATTTTGATCGGGATTCCAGAAAGAGCGGTTCGACATTTAATGCAGCGGAGCGGACACAGCAGCACGAAGGCGTGGGGTGGCAGTGGCAATGCGGAAAATTTATTACAAATTTTGGAGGCTGAGCGAAAAATCATCAGGTTGCGGTCGGACAGTTTCAACGCAAGGTGCCGGCAAGCGTTTGGATGCAGTTAGTTATTAGAAAGTCGCATTGGGAAATGAAAAATGGTTCTTCTCAGGACCAACATTTTATGATAAGAAAGAGGTTATTGCGAAAATGAATTGTTTCGGTGGGATCGGGTTTGGCGTGGTAGCTTGGTTGCTGTTAGTGATTCCATCCATTCAAATTTACTGCATCATCTCCCTCCTATGCGCTATCAAATTTGCTAGTTACGATTGAGTTTTGCACTTTGAAGAAAGTTCATATCGGATTGTCGGATCAACCTTTTGTATAAAGGCCTTTTTGGAGGACATCATCCTCAAAAATTGACAAAAGAAAGCAGAAATAAGCAGTGGCGTGAAACCAAACGGAAATATATTTATTTGCAACGTTTGGTTTTCGCCCGCGATGTAAGCGTACGTGGCAAAGTAAGGTGCCCGCCAGAGTGAACGCGACGTGCGATGCGACGCGACGCGACAGTGCAATTTGACAGCCTGTTGATAATGATTGTTATTCTTTTACGTGAGTCGCGTCGCGTCGCATCGCTAGTCGCGTTTACTCTGGCTTCACCCTAAGGATTGTGATGTCCCCGACTGAAAGCCAGCCGAGTGGTTTTAGCGGCCGATGAGTCATGTTAATTCCACGGTTAGAGACTCAAAGTCCATCCAACTGGGAACAACTAATCGACTTCTTGATTGAGTTGGCCTCCGAGCAGTTTGCTCAATGTTAATAAAACGAGACAAATTATTATGGCAAATACCATAATTTTCGAATAGCTACGTAGTCCTACGTCACCTTTGCGTACAACCCGATTGGGCTGCACCTTTGAGTTTTTATGGAGAAATATAACCAAGTGAATACACTCTTCGAATAATAAACGGCAACATAAACATATACATGCCATATCAGTGTTTATGTTGTCAGCCTAATGGATCCATACACTCCATTCCCCAAAAATAATATTTTACAGCTTAAAACAATTTGTCCCATTCATCATTTCAACGACAATTTATTATTTTTGAGCATTTTTTCAGCAACGGTTTTTACTCCGGCTGGAACAGATATACTATATAGTGCCTAAAAGCTCCCACAGCCCTTTAATTGAGAATAGTCATTTTTTCATATTAAAAATCATGCACACTCTCAATTCCCTATGTCCTGTCCCTCCATCTGTGGATCGGGACTCGGTCCCGTTTGCATTGTATTATCGGAAAATGCAGCATGGTCGAAAATCAAAGCACGCAAATTTAGTGGCTATTTTTACCATTTCCAATTTTCGATTACTCAGTTGGATTCTGTTCGAAGTTGAAATTAACACATGCCATGCTCCCAATGGGTGGAATTGAAAAAAATATCTTAATAACAACGGCGTATTTTCTTTATTCGCCTCTCCATGCCATACGTGTGTGCAATAAATCTATCCAGATAAAATTTTCTTTCAATGTCGTTTACAGAATTTATTCTAATGGAAAGTAAATTTTCGCCATCGCTTAAGCATTTGGCAATGTAGCTATTAAGATACTGTTTGTGATGTGAGATTATTACAGGGCGATAAAACAGGGTTTCTTACGCTTTGAAAACGCTTTTTTAGTTAAAGTAAATAAACACGCGATTGCTTTTACGGCACTGTTAAAATCAACTTTGCATGTTTTCCAGAAACAATGTTACTCTCAATCTTTCATGGAACTTTCTACCGTTGTTACAAAAACAAACAAATAAGCATGTCATCACAAAATGATATTTTCTTTAAAAAAAAACAGTACTATTTCTCAATTTTGAAATTGAGGAAAATATAAATAGGTAGGCTACTGGCAATTTTGGCAGCACAGTATGGCATTTTTTTTAATCATACTAGGCTGAGCCAGTCCAGTAAATATGGAAAATCTAGCTTCATAATACATCACAGATGTCTACCGTGCGGTAAGACGCGCGGCTACAAAGCAAGACCATGCTGAGGGTGGCTGGGTTCGATTCCCGGTGCCGGTCTAGGCAATTTTCGGATTGGAAATTGTCTCGACTTCCCTGGGCATAAGGTATCATCGTATTAGCCTCATGATATACGAATGCAAAATGGTAACTTGGCTAAGAAACCTCGCAGTTAATAACTGTGGAAGTACTTAATGAACACTAACCTGCGAGGCGGCTCTGTCCCAGTGTAGGGATGTAATGCCAATAAGAAGAAGAAGAAGAAGATGTCTACCTATCTTCACTTTAGTTTTAGTACCTTCAGGCGCATTGTAGAGCTCAAACTCGTCGGTCTTGAATGATATTCTTCCAGTTCACCAAAAGGCCTAATATCCCAGATCGGGCTTGACTGCGATGTTCGTAACCTCCCACGACGTCTCCGGTTCTCCGGTATTCGCAAGAACACATCCAGACACATCTCCATGAAGCACTACCTCAGCACCAAACCCGTTTGGTCTACCTCTGTTTTTATCCGCAACCATGTCATTTGGCTTGATAGAGTTTATGGTTAAGTCTATCCTCGCCTCTCCAATGTGACAAATGTCTACCAGTCTCCACTACTGCCTTGCGATCGATTCCAATGAGGTCCATGTAGTCCGCAGAGCCCGCTCCTCCTCTCCTCTACGGATCATTTTAATAACATCGTGATGTTCAAAAGATAACCTGGAAAAGGCTGGAAATTGGCGATACGAACAAATACTTCGAAAAACAATATATCTGGGTTTCCCTCAATCTGCAACGACTAGAAGAGACTGCAAGAATGTCAGACCACTTATCCGTGACCTGAATAATAAAAATTGATTTTGCGCTAAAAGATTTGGCTACGTTTTCATTTTTAATAAAATTTAATTTCTCGCTACGCCAGTTACAGTCGTTCATTGCAGACTAGGAAAGGGGGCAGATGCTTTACAACGAGCGATGCTGGGATGTTGATATTTATTTACTTTTAATTAATATTGCCTTTGCCAGATTTGCGGGTAGATATATTTATATGCGCTTCATGCCGACGACGACGGAGAAATCTGCCTGACCAAAGAAAGCGACAGGGTGTCAAGTTCAACGCCCACATGACGTTGTTCCACGATGAAATTGGGTATGGCACGACTGATGATGCGATGATTGTAATGAGTGCCGTACGTATATGTCAATAGTTTTTGCAGAAATGTCCAATCCTGTAGAGCAAGAATAGATAATCTATCATTTGTTGGCATTAATTCAATAACAAATACGCTCTTTGTGATTTTGGATCAGTGGTGAGCAACATACGATAAACAGGACAAGAATATATAATAATATTAAGAAAATTATTTTGAGCTTTTTAGTGGAATGTCTTCACTTGTCATAAGACGAGTTTGTACAATCCCATTGAATTCCACCACTTAATTGTATCTTGACGGATACGTATTTCGACCTCAACAGTAAGGCCGTCGTCAGTGTCTCGTACTTGACCCGACTAATAATAGCTAGATTTATTTCTTCTCTAGTTTACATTAGTTAGTTCAAACTCAAGTATCGCCATATTGAGACTTAGGCTAGAGATTCAAATTTATAATAACGGCTACACCCTCTCCGGGTGGTTCTTCTGTTTCTTAGGTTCCAAATGTGCCTATTTTGATCTCAGGAAAGAGGTGGCTCCCGCCTTCGTTTCGTCAAGGTTTACTAAGGTTGTGATTGGTCGATCTTCACGGGCTTCGTTCGACTGCTTTGGCCAATAAGCTTCCCTAGGCCAGATGATCCTTGATCTGGTAACTTTTGTTACCGACGTCCCGATCGCTCGCTGACGGGAATGTAACTCATAGGATTTTGAGCGATAGTAAGCGGAAGCGAACCCGGTGGGCAACACTATCGCTCTCACCGCCAAAACGAGGGCTACCGTGAACCGTTGCGTGTGGCCCAACGATAGCGTTGCTCGTTGGCCACCAGCGATGAGCTCGCCGATTATACCTCGCCTTGAGGTTCCAAATGGATTCCGTTTATACACCGGAGTGACACTTCTCGGCGCTTTTCGAGGATCCTCGGTACTTCCCCCAGACAAACAGTATCCGAAACTTTCAAATTTTGCACACGCGGTCGGACACAATCCTTTTAACTTTTTTCTAGTTATTTCGACACGTCTGTATTTGTTAGATATACTTTAACGTAACCAAGGGCCCTGGTTTAGATGAACCGAAACCTTTTGAAGTAAAAATGCAAAAATATATGTTTTCCCATACCAATCCCATACCAACTTCAAACCCGATGCAGAACGTGAGGAAGCAACCAATCGGGCCCAAATTTTGCACAGTTTTTGGGGGCCCAGATAGTGAATATATCTTTTCAATCAAATAAAAATTATTATGAATAATACCATCTGCCATCACTTTATCGTGGAACGTGTATATTTTTGTTTACGTCGCATTTTCTACCATCCCGAGAAAGGAGAGTAAGAAGTTGAGAGATTGAGTGAAATTTTGCTTAAGGTAGCCTCACACCTCGGGAATTTGGTCCGCGGTCGCTTCGGTCTGGAGGAGCCTTTAAGACTACCTTACACCTCGGGAAAATTTTCCGCCGGAATTTGATCCCCGTGTATTTTAAGGTCTGAGGGAAGCTCTCTCGCGGTAGAGCGCTATTTTCGTACTAAAATGTCTATAACTCGGAATTGGGAACGAATTTCGCTTATCCCAACTGACAATCTCTTTGAAATTTATCAAGGAATGTTCCTACAAAATTTCATGGACCTACTATTTCCCAAATTTGAATTAAGCTCTAAATACTGAACTATTGTAGAACTGAAATTTTCGCTTCTCCGTACCTCTCTCCGATGATTTGAGGCACAAAGGAACCGAATTTCGCAAAACCCAACTGACAAAAGTTTTGAATTTTTCCAACGATCATTTTGATGTAATAAAAAGTATATGTCACCGCAATAAATTTTGCAGGAAGCTCTTTTTACTTCAACCAAGTTTTTTAAATTCCATACAAAAGTTACCATTTCGGGAGAGCTGCCAACAGCATATTTTCTTGTGGCGTACGGCAGGAAAGGAGCGATGAGAGCGGTAGAGAGTCCGTCAACTTTGTATCTAGCGTGACACTAGAAAAAAGCTTATTCCTTTTTGTGAACACGAGGATACCAAATATATAAATTGAAATCAAATATAGGAATTTGATGGGATAAACAATCGAAAATAAATTTAAAAAAATAAGATAAATAGAACAAATAAGCAAAATAAAAGAAATAAAACAAATAAGACAAATAAAGCAAATAAGACAAATAGCACAAATAAGATAAACAAGACAAATTCCTACGGAAGTCCCTACAGTAGTTCCTCCGGAAGTTCCTCCGGGATTTCCTCCGGAAGTTCCTACGGGAATTCCTCCGGAAGTTCCTCCAGAAATTCCTTCAGAAATTCCTCCAGGAAATCCTCCAGAGGTTCCTCCTTAAGTTTCTTCAGGAATTACTCCGGAAGTTCGTCCAGTAATTCCTCCGGAAGATCCTCCAGTAATTCCTCCGGAAGTTTCTGCAAAAATTCCTCCGGAAGTTCCTCCAGGAGTTCCTTCGGAAGTTCCTTCAGGAATTCCCACTGAAGTTACTCCAGGAATTCCTCCGGAAGTTCGTCCAGTAATTCCTCCTGGAATTCCTTCGGAAGTTCCTTCAGAAATTCGGAAGTTCTTCCAGGAATTCCATCGGAAGTTTCTCCAGGAATTCCTTCAGAAGTTCTTCCAGGAATTTCTTCGGAAGTTTCTCCAGGATTTTTTTCACAAGTTTATCCAGAAATTCTTTCGGAAGATCCTCCAGAAATTCTTTCGGAAGTTACTGCAGAAATTCCTTCGGAAGTTCTTCCAGGAATTCCTTCAGAAGTTCCTCCAGAAATTCTTTCGGAAGATCCTCCAAAATTTCTTCCGGAAGTTACTGCGAAAATTCCTTCGGAAGTTACTGCAGAAGTTCCTTCGGAAGTTTCTCCAGGAATTCCTTCGGAAGTTTCTCCAGGAATTCCTTCGGAAGTTTATCCAGGAATTACTTCGGAAGTTTCTCTGAGAATTCCTTCGGAAGTTCCTTCAGGAATTTCTTCGGAAGTTCCTACAGGAATTCTTTAGGAAGTTCCTCCAGGAATTTCTTAGGAAGTTCCACTAGGAATTCCTCCGGAAGTTCCTCCAGGAATTCCTTCGGAAGTTCCTCCAGGAATTCCTTCGGAAGTTCCTCCAGAAATTCCTTCGGAAGTTCCTCCAGGAATTCCTTCGGAAGTTCCTCCAGGAATTCCTTCGGAAGTTCCTCCAGGAATTCCTTCGGAAGTTCCTCCAGGAATTCCTTCGGAAGTTCCTCCAGGAATTCCTTCGGAAGTTCCTCCAGGAATTCCCTCGGAAGTTCCTCCAGGAATTCCCTCGGAAGTTCCTCCAGGAATTCCTTCGGAAGTTCCTCAAGGAATTCCTTCGGAAGATCCTCCAGGAACTCCTTCGGAAGTTCCTCCAGGAATTCCTTCGGAAGTTCCTCCAGGAATTCCTTCGGAAGTTCCTCCAGGAATTCCTTCGGAAGTTCCTCTAGGAATTCCTTCGGAAGTTCCTCTAGGAATTCCTTCGGAAGTTCCTCCAAGAATTCCTTCGAAAGTTCCTCCAGGAATTCCTTCGGAAGTTCCTCCAGGAATAACTTCGGAAGTTCCTCCAGGAATTCCTTCGGAAGTTCCTCCAGGAATTCCTTCGGAAGTTCCTCCAGGAATTCCTTCGGAAGTTCCTCCAGGAATTCCTTCGGAAGTTCCTCCAGGAATTCCTTCGGAAGTTCCTCCAGGAATTCCTTCGGAAGTTCCTCCAGGAATTCCTCCGACAGTTCCTCCAGGAATTCCTTCGGAAGTTCCTCCAGGAATTCCTTCGGAAGTTCCTCCAGGAATTCCTTCGGAAGTTCCTCCAGGAATTCCTTCGACAGTTCCTCCAGGAATTCCTTCGGAAGTTCCTCCAGGAATTCCTTCGGAAGTTCCTCCAGGAATTCCTTCGGAAGTTCCTCCAGGAATTCCTTCGGAAGTTCCTCCAGGAATTTCTTCGGAAGTTCCTCCAGGAATTTCTTCGGAAGTTCCTCCAGGAATTCCTTCGGAAGTTCCTCCAGGAATTCCTTCGGAAATTCCTCCAGGAATTCCTTCGGAAGTTCCTCCAGGAATTCCTTCGGAAGTTCCTCCAGGAATTCCTTCGGAAGTTCCTCCAGGAATTCCTTCGGAAGTTCCTCCAGGAATTCCTTCGGAAGTTCCTCCAGGAATTCCTTCGGAAGTTCCTCCAGGAATTCCTTCGGAAGTTCCTCCAGGAATTCCTTCGGAAGTTCCTCCAGGAATTCCTTCGGAAGTTCCTCCAGGAATTCCTTCGGAAGTTCCTCCAGGAATTCCTTCGGAAGTTCCTCCAGGAATTCCTTCGGAAGTTCCTCCAGGAATTCCTCCGGAAGTGCTCCCACGAATTCTTCCGGAAGCGTCCTCTGGAATTCCTTCGGAAGTTCCTCCAGGAATTCCTTCGGAAGTTCCTCCAGGAATTCCTTCGGAAGTTCCTCCAGGAATTCCTTCGGAAGTTCCTCAAGGAATTCCCTCGGAAGTTCCTCCGGAAGTTCCTTCGGGAATTCCTCCGGAAGTTCCTTCGGGAATTCCTCCGGAAGTTCCTTCGGGAATTCCTCCGGAAGCTCCTTCGGGAATTCCTCCGGAAGCTCCTTCGGGAATTCCTCCGGAAGCTCCTTCGGGAATTCCTCCGGAAGTTCCTTCGGGAATTCCTCCGGAAGTTCCTTCGGGAATTCCTCCGGAAGTTCCTTCGGGAATTCCTCCGGAAGTTCCTTCGGGAATTCCTCCGGAAGTTCCTTCGAATTCCTCCGGAAGTTCCTTCGAATTCCTCCGAAAGTTCCTTCGAATTCCTCCGGAAGTTCCTTCGAATTCCTCCGGAAGTTCCTTCGAATTCCTCCGAAGTTCCTTCGAATTCCTCCGGAAGTTCCTTCAGAATTCCTCGAAAGTTCCTTCGAATTCCTCCGGAAGTTCCTTCGGAATTCTTCCGGAAGTTCCTTCGAATTCCTCCGGAAGTTCCTTCGAATTCCTCGGAAGTTCCTTCGAATTCCTCCGGAAGTTCCTTCGAAATTCCTCCGGAAGTTCCTTCAGGAATTCCTCCGGAAGTTCCTTCGAATTCCTCCGGAAGTTCCTTCGGGAATTCCTCCGGAAGTTCCTTCAGGAATTCCTCCGGAAGTTCCTTCAGAATTCCTCCGGAAGTTCCTTCGAATTCCTCCGAAGTTCCTTCGAATTCCTCCGGAAGTTCCTTCAGGAATTCCACCGGAAGTTCCTTCGAATTCCTCCGGAAGTTCCTTCGAATTCCTCCGGAAGTTCCTTCGGGAATTCCTCCGGATGTTCCTTCGAGAATTCCTCCGGAAGTCCTTCAGGAATTCCTCCGGAAGTCCTTCGGGAATTCCTCCGAAGTCCTTCGAATTCCTCCGGAAGTCCCTTCGAATTCCTCCGGAAGTTCCTTCGAGAATATCTCCGGAAGTTCCTTCGAGAATATCTCCGGAAGTTCCTTCTTCAATTCCTCCTGAAGTTCCTTCTTGAATTCCTCCGAAAGTTCCTTCGGGAATTCCTCAGGAAGTTCCTTCGGAAATTCCTCAGAAAGTTCCTTCGGAAATTCCTCCGAAAGTTCCTTCGGGAATTTTTCCGGAAGTTCCTTCGGGAATTCCTTCGGAAGTTCCTTCAGGAAATCCTCCGGAAGTTCCTTCGGGAATTCCTCCGGAAGCTCCTTCGGGAATTCCTCCGGAAGCTCCTTCGGGAATTCCTCCGGAAGCTCCTTCTGGAATTCCTCCGGAAGTTCCTTCGGGAATTCCTCCGGAAGTTCCTTCGGGAATTCCTCCGGAAGTTCCTTCGGGAATTCCTCCGGAAGTTTCTTCGGGAATTCTTCCGGAAGCTTCTTTGGGAATTCATCCGGAACATCCTTCGGGAATTCCTCAGGAAGCTCATCCGGGAATTCCTCCGGAAGCTCCTTCGGGAATTCCTCCGGAAGTTCCTTCGGGAATTCCTCCGGAAGTTCCTTCGGGAATTCCTCCGGAAGTTCCTTCGGGAATTCCTCCGGAAGTTCCTTCGGGAATTCCTCCGGAAGTTCCTTCGGGAATTCCTCCGGAAGTTCTTCGGGAATTCCTCCGGAAGTTCCTTCGGGAATTCCTCCGGAAGTTCCTTCGGGAATTCTTTCGGAAGTTCTTTCGGGAATTCCTCCGGAAGTTCCTTCGGGAATTCCTCCGGAAGTTCCTTCGGGAATTCCTCCGGAAGTTCCTTCGGGAATTCCTCCGGAAGTTCCTTCGGGAATTCCTCCGGAAGTTCCTTCGGGAATTCCTCCGGAAGTTCCTTCGGGAATTCTTCCGGAAGTTCCTTCGGGAATTCCTCCGGAAGTTCCTTCGGGAATTCCTCCGGAAGTTCCTTCGGGAATTCCTCCGGAAGTTCCTTCGGGAATTCCTCCGGAAGTTCCTGGAGGAACTTCCGGAGGAATTCTTGGAGGAAGTTCCGGAGCAATTCCTGGAGGAGGAGCAATTCCTGAAGGAGTTCCTGGAGGAACTTCCGAAGGAGTTCCTGGAGGAACTTCCGAAGGAGTTCCTGGAGGAACTTCCGAAGGAGTTCCTGGAGGAACTTCCGAAGGAGTTCCTGGAGGAACTTCCGAAGGAGTTCCTGGAGAAACTTCCGAAGGAGTTCCTGGAGGAACTTCCGAAGGAGTTCCTGGAGGAACTTCCGAAGGAGTTCCTGGAGGAACTTCCGAAGGAGTTCCTGGAGGAACTTCCGAAGGAGTTCCTGGAGGAACTTCCGAAGGAGTTCCTGGAGGAACTTCCGAATGAGTTCCTGGAGGAACTTCCGAAGGAGTTCCTGGAGGAACTTCCGAAGGAGTTCCTGGAGGAACTTCCGAAGGAGTTCCTGGAGGAACTTCCGAAGGAGTTCCTGGAGGAACTTCCGAAGGAGTTCCTGGAGGAACTTCCGAAGGAGTTCCTGGAGGAACTTCCGAAGGAGTTCCTGAAGGAACTTCCGAAGGAGTTCCTGAAGGAACTTCCGAAGGAGTTCCTGGAGGAACTTCCGAAGGAGTTCCTGGAGGAACTTCCGAAGGAGTTCCTGGAGGAACTTCCGAAGGAGTTCCTGGAGGAACTTCCGAAGGAGTTCCTGGAGGAACTTCCGAAGGAGTTCCTGGAGGAACCTCCGAAGGAGTTCCTGGAGGAACTTCCGAAGGAGTTCCTGGAGGAACTTCCGAAGGAGTTCCTGGAGGAACTTCCGAAGGAGTTCCTGGAGGAACTTCCGAAGGAGTTCCTGGAGGAACTTCCGAAGGAGTTCCTGGAGGAACTTCCGAAGGAGTTCCTGGAGGAACTTCCGAAGGAGTTCCTGGAGGAACTTCCGAAGGAGTTCCTGGAGGAACTTCCGAAGGAGTTCCTGGAGGAACTTCCGAAGGAGTTCCTGGAGGAACTTCCGAAGGAGTTCCTGGAGGAACTTCCGAAGGAGTTCCTGGAGGAACTTCCGAAGGAGTTCCTGGAGGAACTTCCGAAGGAGTTCCTGGAGGAACTTCCGAAGGAGTTCCTGGAGGAACTTCCGAAGGAGTTCCTGGAGGAACTTCCGAAGGAATTCCTGGAGGAACTTTCGAAGGAGTTCTTGGAGGAACTTCCGAAGGAATTCCTAGATTAACTTCCGAAGGAATTCCTGGAGGAACTTGTCTTATTTGTCCTATTTTTCTTATTTGTATTATTTGTTTTATTTGTCTCATTTGTCTTATTTGTCTTATTTGTCTTATTTGTCTCATTTGTCTCATTTGTCTTATTTGTCTTATTTGTCTTTTTTGTCTTATTTGTCTTTTTTGTCTTATTTGTCTTATTTGTGTTATTTGTCTTATTTGTCTTATTTGTGTTATTTGTCCTATTTGTCTTATTTGTCTTATTTGTCTTATTTGTCTTATTTGTATTATTTGTTTTATTTGTCTTATTTGTCTTATTTGTCTTATTTGTCTTATTTCTCTTATTTGTCTTCTTTGTATTATTTGACTTATTTGTCTTATTTGTCTTATTAGTCTTATTTGTTTTATTTGACTAATTTGTCTTATTTGTCTTATTTCTCTGATTTGTCTTATTTGTCTCATTTGTCTCATTTGTCTCATTTGTCTTATTTGTCTTATTTGTCTTATTTGTGTTATTTGTCTTATTTGTCTTATTTGTCTAATTTGTCTTATTTGTCTTATTTGTCTTATTTGTTTAATTTGTCTTATTTGTCTTATTTGTATTATTTGTCTTATTTGTCTTATTTGTCTTATTTGTCTTATTTGTCTTATTTGTCTTATTTGTCTTATTTGTCTTATTTGTCTTATTTGTCTTATTTGTCTTATTCATCTTATTTGTCTTATTTATCTTATTTGTCTTATTTGTCGTATTTGTCTTATTTTCACCAGCACCACTGTTATCACCCAAATACTTTTCAAAGCTTGTGTGAAAACCTAGTACACAAACCCCCTCACGATATTTTCTGATGTTATTCTAGAAACGGCTCATGTTTTCATTTTCCAAAACCAGCTGTATTTTGTTTATTTTGATTTCCTCATTGCGTGATTGGTCGGCGCTGCTGCTGTTCTCGCGCCGAACCACTGCATGAGTGATAAATTTCTTCCCCATTGTTGCCAACTCCTTTTGTTCTCCGTTTACGGCAAATTCTCAAGCAATTGTAAACTGCATAATGATGAAATAATTTTGGCGACACTGACAGCGTCATTCTGGCGGACTAAAATGGGCAATTTTCTCTCTCAGAGAGTGCTACCACGTGCTTTTTTAACGGAAAACCCTTCCCTCAGACCTTAAAGGGGGCCGCGATTTTGATTTTCCGTGCCCAAATCCCGAAAACATCGCATATGCAAAAATGAACGGGGAAAAAAATCCGCGGACCAAATTCCCGAGGTGTGAGGCTACCTTTAAGGCTGGTTTACAGTTCGGAAAATGTGTCTGCGGGATTTGTTACGGGATTTTACTCCGGGTTTTGTCAGGGAAAATTTTACGCCGATAAGTCTCCACTGTCAAAACATTTTCCGTGATTGGGCTTACACTTCAGGATTTTGCTTCGGGATATGAGAATCTGCGTATCCTCGCCCGTGCATGAGTTTACCCTTCCGGGTTTTGGTTCGGATTTCTTTATACAAAAGTTGGAAAGATAACGAGAAGAGGGAGATATAGCGAGAGAAAGGGAGAAAATGAGTGAGAGAGACGATTGAGTGGGAGAGAGAAAGAGGAAATGAGTGAGCGAGTGAGTGAAAATTGGTAAATGAGAGTGGATGAGTAAGTCAAAGTGAGTGAGTGAATGAACGAGTGATTGAGTGAAAGTGAGTGAGTGAGAATTCGTGAGTAAGTTAGAATGAGTGTGTAAAAGTACGTGAATGAGAGAGAGTGAGTGAGTGAGAAAGAGTTAGTGAGTGATTGAGTGAGAGTGAATGAGTTAGTGAGCCAGAGTTAGTGAATGTGAGGTAGTCAGTGAGATTGAGCGAGTGATTAAGAATGTGTGTGTATGAGTGAGATTGAGTGAGTGAATGAGTGAGAAAAAGTGAGTGAGAATGAGTTAGAGCGAGTGAGTGAGAATGAGTTAGAGCGAGTGAGTGAGAATGAGTTAGAGCGAGTGAGTGAGAATGAGTTAGAGCGAGTGAGGTAGAATGAGTTAGAGCGAGTGAGTGAGAATGAGTTAGAGCGAGTGAGTGAGAATGAGTTAGAGCGAGTGAGTGAGAATGAGTCAGAGCGAGTGAGTGAGAATGAGTTAGAGCGAGTGAGTGAGAGTGAGTTAGAGCGAGTGAGTGAGAATTAGTTTGAGTGAGTGAGTGAGAAAGAACTAGAGAGAGAGAGGCAGGGGGGGGTCGTCTCACTATGCACTATTTCTCAATTATCACTTCTCACTTTTTACTACTCATTGCTAACTTTACTCTTCTTACTTCTCATTATCAATTCCCACTTCTCACTATTCATTTCACTTCTCACACCTCATTTTTTAACTTATCATTTTTCACTTCTCACTTCTCATTAGTCACTTTTCACTTTTCTTTTCTCACTCTTTATAACTCACTTCATACTCTTCACTTCTCGCGACTCATTCTCACTACTCATTACACTATTCATTTCTCACTACTCACTATTCACACTACTCTCACTTCTAATTTTACACTTCTTACTTCTTATTCTCACTGCTCATTGCTCATTGCTTACTTACTCATTTTTTCATTTCTTGCTTATCATTCCTCAGTTTTCTCTTCACACTTCTCATATTTCTCACTTTTCAGTATTCACTTCACTAAATTCTTCCCATAATAAATTTCCGTCATAGATTACACATTTCCCGTGCGGAATAAATTCAAACGGAATTGTTTCCCCGCGGGATTTGCATCTCTACACATGGGTTTTTTAACCGTAGAGTAGAGAGGGGCAAGAGTGCGCGTGGTGTAAGAGTACGTTTTCGATTTTTTGAAGTTATAAAAAAAGATAAACTAGCAGCACTGCATCAGTTTGACAGGTATTCTGATCTACTATTGTCATGTGTAATTGTAAACGATTTGAATAAACAACAAGGGAGATATGAATTAAGATAATTTTTTGGTCCTTCTGCTAAAAATAATTGTGTTTCCGCAACTAGTATTCCGTTACCATATATACGTTCAATCAGGTGAACATTATACCATTTCGATAACCTATTGTATAGAGTACTTTATGGTGCAGAACATCAATTGGGTTGGTTTTCCAAGAGGTCAAAACCATTAACTGTATACATTTTGGGGCTGTGGGGTAAAAGTACGCAGGAACGTGTGGGGCAAGAGTACGCATATGAATATTCAAGTTCTGATGTCAAACCCGTATCTTCGGCCGAAATTAGACTACTTCTGAAGCGTAAAGATCGACAACAATGAAAAAAGGGATAGAAATGAAAAAATATTAATTAAGTTCTCCTTCTAAGAATAAGCTGAAGTCATTTGGTGTAAGAAGCGATTACCCGAGCAAAGATGAATAACTAATTGATAACAAATTCTATTATCCGGTTATCGGACATTTTGATAACTGAACTTGTTATCATTTTGGCTGAATTAACAGCCAACATAACAAAAATGATACCAGAATTTTGTGCGTGAAATATTTAAATGAAAACAAATTAAATTATCACTGATACCAAGTTGATAACACATTTTGTTATACATGCTATTTACTCAAAATAACTTATTTAGTTATCATTTAGTTATCAGCCATCACTGTTTTATCGACCAAAATAGTTAAATCTTCTTTGCCGACTTCATTACGCATTGGAAAAAATATTGGCATTCATTGAGATTCGAACTCGAATCGAGTGATTGTACGGCGTCGTCTCTTGGCACTCATCCAATTACGCTTTCTTGAGGAGCAGAAGAGAAGAGCACTACGCTTTCTACAATCTTGCATTTACTGAAGACTATTTATAATCAAATCATGATGCCATGACCATTATATGTAAATAAATGTCGGCTGGACAGAGTGCAAAACAGAATAACTTATTGATAACAAACTTTATTATCCAGTTATATTGATAACTAGAATTGTTATCATTTTGGTTGTATTACCAGTCAACATAACAAAAATGTTAACCGAATTTAATTCAAAATAGCAAACCGGCGATCAAATAGAACAGATACAGTTCATCGTCCTTTTATTGAATACTTTCAGTTGTTAACAAATAAATAAATATATATATACAAGGCAATCGTTCCCGAGCTTGCCCAGGTTAGTTTTTCTCACTAACTGTAAATCATTAGGTGGCTAGCAATAACTTTGTAATTTCGCAGTGAAACGTTCCATGTTTTCATATGCATATATAAACAGTGCTGATCCCTAGAAGAATTAATCCATGAAAAAAGGTTGCTATTTGGAGAATATCCTTTTGCTAGTTAAAACAAGACAACAGAAACCTCAACTCATTCTTACTTATGTATACAGGCGAACCTCTAGGAGTCGAGTTCTATGACTCGATATCGACTCATGGAAGCAAATTTTTCCATACTAAAAATTGTTTTATGGGTTACTGTGATGAAATGATTTTCTTTGCCATATCTCGATATTTCCATGAGTCGACCGTGCCTTAACTATCGACTCATGGAGGTTTGATATAATTTACATATAATTGTAGATAACGATCTTGGTTTTGTATTTTGCGTTTAAACCTAGGTTCAAACTGTTAATAGTTAAGAATTTTGCAGCGCCGCACTCTAGATCGACTTCATTGGCAGTCTAATGTTGCATGAAGAAGAAGAAACAGAAAAGATGATATTCGAAAAAATTTGCACGGGGAAGCATACGTATTTTACGTAAATTTTGAAACTCTTTAAAAATTCTAGAAGCAATTTAAATAAAAACGGTTAGCAGTACGGGGTCGGAAGTTTCTTATATTGTATAATAACCACATCATTTCGATTTAAAATTTTATTTAGTGATATTGCACTTTATACTCAGTATTAGAAATTTCCGACACCGCACTGTTAACCGTTTTTAAATAAAATTGCTTCTAGAATTTTTAAAAAGTGCTTCAACATTTTCTTCGTATGCTTCACCGTGCAATTTTTTCGAATATCATCTTTATGCTTCTTCTTCTTCGTGCAACGTTTGTTCGCCAATTGCGGGCATGATTGTTTTCTCCAAATCACACCAGATCGTTGCAATTTCTTGATTATCCGGCATTCCCAGTAAAATTTTCAGCTTCCTCATATATATGAACACTGCGGATCCCAAGACGAATTATATTGCCTAAAAGCAAATGCAAACTCATTTTTATATATAGACGTTGTCATGCAAGTTAATAAGCATTAGAGTGGGGCGCAGTTGTATGGAAAAACGCAAACTTCGTCCGATCAAGTGAGATCAAAGTTTTTCTGAATCGTTTTGGGATCCCAATCAACTGTGCAAAATATGGGTTCGATTGGTTGCGACCCCGCATGCCGCATCGCGTTTTAAATTTACATGGAGATTAGTATGGGAAAACGTAATTTTTTACATTTTTACTCTTAGCGGCTTCAATTTATAATCAATCACGTGACTCAATACGTTGGCGTATAGCCTGAAGGATGCCGAAGGACTTTGCCGAAGAAGGTACGCAGCTGCAAGGTCTACAAAAAATGTTATTACGTTTCGAAGAATGATTGTTTAAACCATATGCAAGAAATAAATGTTTCTGCCAGCACTACCGGACAACCTGTAATTGTCAGAGGGCAAGACCCATTTTCCTTCTAGTCGGAATTTTTATTTTGTAAAATCATTCCGAATATATCCCATTAGCTCCAAAGTCCAATAAAATCAATAATTTTGAAATAACACTCAGTTAAATTATTGCTCCACGTAGTTCGGCAGTGCTGGCAGAATAAATGATTTTTTGCATATGGTTTCAACACTCAATCTTCGAAGCGTTATAACTTTTTTCGTGGACGTTCCAGCAACGTGCCTTCTTCAGCAAAGTTTTTTGGCATCCTTTGGGTTATACTTTAACGTAATGTGCCACATGGTTTACGATGAACTGACAACTCTAGTAGTAGAAATGCAAAAATATACGTTCTCCCATATTAATTTCCATACAAACTTCAAACGCGATGCGGAAAGCGAGGAAGCAACCAATCGGTCCCAAATTCTGCACAGTTGTTCAGGACCCAGAATGGCTTCGAAAAACCATTGATTTGAAAAAATGACCATGACGCCCCACTCTAATAAGCATAGTATAAAACAAATAAGAAAACATGAACTTTTGCGTAAATTGCTTTGTTGACAGAGAAATAAATAAAATCAATAGATATCGTTGGTAACGGTGAAAATAATCGTCTGCTTAAACGAAAATTTCAGTTCAATGTTTGGAAACAGTTCTTGTTACACTTTTTATAACATCCACCATTATGGTGAGAATGGAAAGCTGGATTAATATTAATCCTATTGTGTATGGTAAATCTGTTTAAAGAAAGAATCGCAGTTTTTTTTGGTAAAGTTTTACCTCGTGTTGAATATATTGGGATGACCATTCACCATAAAATATGTCCCTAGGGAAGATGTTTCCATAAGTTAATTTGTTTACAAGAATAGAATGCTTAGCACGATACCTGAACGACGCGATATTTTGAAGAAAACTGAAATTTTTTATTGATAATAAAATTTGTTATTATTCAGTTATCAGTTAATCACATGATTGATAACTAAATATCAAAATGATAATAAGGATAACTAAGCGTGTTATCAGTTTAATATCATTTCAGTTATCTGCCTTTGCTCGGGTAGCGAACAAAGCGCTGAAGCGAAATCATGAAATTGTATAAGGTATTGTTTTACATCTAATCATAGTCTGAAAACACAATTTCATCTAAATGCTTATTTGATTTTATCAAAAGCAACATCCAAAAATTTCGCAATGCTTAGCTGGGGGGGGGGCTTTGCGAGATGTATGACGATCCATGCAATTTTTAAGAGGATTCATACAAAAATTGTAAGATAGGTGGGAGGGGTGATGAGATGACAAATTTTGCGTTTCGTAATTAGTGGACTTTCTTTAAGGAAAATTCTTTTGTTTACGACACGCAAAACCTGATATATTTTTACTTCCATAGTTTTTTGGTATTGCATGTTTTTTTCGTATGAAAGTTCACATTTCTAGGACCCCCTCCCTTTTCAGAGTTACGTAATCTTTAAACATTCCATAATATACTTTCAGTAAACATCAATTAAATGTTATTAGATTTTATTTGTGTTAATAAATACTTGAAACACATGATTGGAAAAGTGCGTACTCTTACCCCACCCAATGCGCACTCTTACCCCACCGGTGGGGTAAAAGTGTGTTTTTTACGTGTCTTGCAATAAGGGTTCTACTAAAACGAATTTAATTAATTCCATTATTTTTTCCACTGGGTAACATAAAGTAAGAGTATACGAATCGTCGACATTGATTTGATATGCAGAAGCTTGCTTCATAAGGTCCCCATGTTCGATTGAAAACTAAGTGCGTACTCTTGCCCCACTCTACTCTACACTTTTCCCGCGATTGGGTTTACACTTCAGGAAAATATTTTTTCGTGTAGACTTCTGCTCCTGTCACGGGAATCGCAAATCCCGCTCCCATTTTAATTACATGGGAGACCAAATCCCGGGACACGTTTTCCGAACTGTAAGCCTTTAGGCTGGTTTGAAGTGGGCCGGAAAAGCCTTCGCTATGACTGCAATGAGTGCTGCACCTCGTTAATTAAAATCAAATAAAAGCTTTTTCAAACGGTGTTTAGCAAGAATAGCTCATTTTTAAGCAGAAGTGAACCCCATTGCAGTATTACACGGCCCACAAAATTTGCGGAAAGTTGCTTCCTGTCATAAATATCAATTAAATAATGCAGTCGTATGCATGTTAGGCCGAGAAATCGTACTTATTTACACTATGGAATTTGATAACCTGAATTAGAACTAGCGCCGTAATCGCTTGCTGGTTCGAAGCTATACAACGGGTCCTGAACCGATCTTAACACTCACCAAAGCGTTCATTTAGTGTTTGTACCCCGGCCAGACGGTGGGCCTCAGCAGTTCGTTTCCTCAGAGGATGAGTTGAGGATCATCCCAGGAACTTGTTTTCAACTCGTTGGAGTTACTGATTATGTGATTTTGCGCATCTCTTCTAGACCGGCATGCCGTATTTAGAGATGTCGTAAAATCCCGATTGATCGATTACTCTTGATTCTTGTCGATTATTGAATCGATTAATCATTGTATAGTAATTGATTCAAAATTAATCGATTATCACAACGATGAATCGATTAATCGAAATAATCAATTAATTTTCGACATCCTTATGATGTCGTAAAATTCTGATTAATCGATTAGTAACTAATCGATTACTCACGATTCATCTCGATTATTGAATCGATTAATCGTTGGGTAATAATCGATTCAAAATTAATCGATTATCACAACGATGAATCGATTAATCGAAGTAATCGATTAATTTGCGACATCTCTAGCCGTATTCGATCACGGGAAGGATGAATTGCTTTTAGATAACAAGTTAATGTTTTAGGGACAATAACTACTGGCGGTTGATCAAAGGGTACAGTAGGTTCAACAAAACGTTACACTTTGTTACCGTCTTGTCAACCGGTTGAAGAAAAATAAGCTTGCTGTCGAGGGTTAAGTTAAGGTAGTTGGCCTCATTGGCCCATTCCACAGTCGTGCCTTTGAGGATGATTTTACAGATCGCAAGGGGAACATGTGGAGGAAAATGATAACCAGGGTCTTCGCCGCGTTGAAACAGATCGTCCAGCTGATGAGGTACTCTGTCAGAGTATCAAGGCCTCGTTGGAGTTTTGTCACCACCTTTTGAAGGGCCTCCAAGTTTGTGCGATAGCGACTTATGAAAAGTATTTATTAACTCTTGAAGCCTTGAGAAAGGCTGTTTGTTTCGGCTTGTCCAAGAAAAATAAAGCGGTTTAATCAAAACAACGATGTATTTCGCGGAATGGTTTACAAGGAACTGAATGCTCTGCGAGCGACTGTACATTTCTTTTATACATGTTACTGAATGGAATCTGCTTTCTGATTGGTCGGCCAATCAGCGTGCGTCATGTTGCCAAGTCGTCATTGCTGTCGGTGCTCTCGTCTTAGGCTTCTTCTTCTTCTTCTTCTTCTTTGTCCTTGCTGGTGGCGTCAGCTTCATAACGGGACCTTCCGCTAACGGGACTTCGCGAGTCAAGCATGCAAGCTATCAATTGCCGTTTGGATGAGGAGTGCGTGTTCATTTTCAAAACCTTGTTGTTAGTAGGAAGGGAACCGAAACACCCGCGGTCAATTCGGGGTTAGTAGGATGGGATGTGGGATTTTGGGGTGATTAACTTTAGGATTGGTAACTTGGGACAAACATTCTATCACGTTCACTTTGGGCGCCAACAGATACTGCCCTGGGAGACGCCTGCGACGATGTCGTGCACATTGGAACTCGCTCCGCTGATTGTGACCCGGTAATTGTAATTGTAATTGTAACAGGTAATTGTTGATGATTTTCACATAGCAGGTAGCTGGGAAGATTGTAGCATTGGAGTTTGTACACTAGGCCATCACGTCAGACATTGTCGAACGTCTTCTCGATATCGAGTAAGGCCATGGTGGATGTTTTGAAGACAGACTTTTTCCGTCTGAGGACGTTGGCAACTCTGGTCAGTTGGTGTACGGTAGATCGACCACGTCGTCAGTGGTGATCTCCAGCTGGCACTCGAAAGATGAGCAGCCGCCCCTAGCATGTTGTGAGCCGCTCCTAACATGGAGATTATTACGTCCGGAGAGGAGCAACTCCCCTTCCCTGTCAGCATACGACCATAGTTCCCGGGGTTGGTTACCCGATCTTCCCTAAGGTGGTATCCCTGCCGGCTCCACGGGGAGGTAGGAGTAGGAATTGCTGGGTAAGAGGCTAAGGACCGCGATATGGGGTCTATGTTATTCCTTCAAGTACACGAAGTACCAATGGTACGCATAACCCAGCATTTGCCAAAGCACTTGTACTGCCTACGAATTTGTGCGAATCGCTTGATGTGAAAATTTAAAAGTGATGCATTATAATAAGGATTATTTAAGCATCGAAGCTATTGCAAAAAATCAAAATCGATTGATTTGTATTGAGAACTTATTGGAACAATTCATTCCATGGTGTTTAACCCAATATATTCCAATATTCCAACATTCCTATCCAGTACCTATCTAGGCAAGCTAATCTATCTATCCAAGTTTTGTCACGCTCGGCCAACTGCGTTCGTTAATTAGACTACAAACAAAACTGGTCCTGACACGGCAGACAAAAAATTCTCCGTTGATGACCATGGTGGCGACCGGCGCGGCGGCAGTGATGATGGACAGACAGTAGCAACCGACCGGCGTGTAAAATTGAGGTGAAAATCGCCCTGCAAACGGGACATTTATCATTCTATTTGCACACTTGATCTGAAAGCGATTCATGGGAGATTTTTTTGTATCGCCTTCACTCTGCACTGTGCTGCACTTGCTGTGTTCTGCGCCGGGGTGCAAAGGGTTGGAACCAAAACAACCCAGGCTAGAGATGATTTACCTCTACATGGATGTCGGTTTCTTTTGCTCGTTTTTGGGGCCACGGCGCGGAACTATTTTTAATTCGTACTGGCACGGCGTTGCGTTGCACAGTGTCGTGAAGCCGAACGAAACTTTAAGTTGAACAAATGTACAAATACGTACCTTGAAGATTCGAATTACAATGAACTTTTCATTCCTCGATATTCAACGAATCACACCACTAATTTACGGTGGGGTAGATCATGTTACATAAATTCGATTTATAATTTGCATAATATTCAGAAATAAAAGATTCCTGTTTTTTTAAACCAGTTTAGCCCCAAAAAGAAAGCGTAAAAATTCCTTCGCACGCATCTGCCAAAAAAACAGTGATGATATAACTCCAATTCTTAATCGTTTGGCATAATACCACAAAACAGATAGACATCTTTGCCATAGGATGTACATCAGCAAGAAGGCATCCTCTTTTTGAAACATTGAAAATATCGGATTCGATTGCAATATGACTCCATGTTGGCAAAGATGTGTTTGCAAAATGACTTTTTTTTTAATGGGGTACCAGAATGTCAACAATCGGTTAATGAACCTTTTTTTGCGTATTTCCTAAATATACGCGCTTTTAAGGTGAAGCTGCTCGTTGCTTCAGTATTGATAGTGGTGCCCTTGAAAACACGAGCTGAAAAACCAATGGATTCCAAAAAGTTTTTTCTTAAAGAATCCTTACTTATGCTTTTGCGACTTGTTCGAGCCAAAAGAAGACCTTTTATGAACAAATGTTTCCTTTTCAATAAGGGGTTGTTAATATACCACGTAGACAATTTAGGGGGAGGGGTGTATGGCAATTGTTCAACGTTCATACATTTTTTGAAAAATTATATGAGCAATTGTTCACGCTGGGGGGGGAACTATCTAAAACCAACGAAAGAAATAATGTATTATTTCTTTTGTTTGGCTTCAATAATACGGGCCAATTTGGGTCATTCAAGACTTAGATATTTAAAACGACATTTTTGAGGGTACATCCGGTTTTACCCGGAGACTACCTACTGTGAAACCTCGTCAGCATAGTCGATGGACATAATACCGGAGCGGCTGCCTGCCGTTTTCGCGAATGATCCGCATGCACTTTTGATGAACCACCTCTACAGCACGCGGATGGAAGTGGTGCAAAATATCAAACATCAGTGTGGGGGTACTGGGAAAGGAGGCAAGCAATCCGGAGGACGGTGCAGGAAAAAAGTGTTTTAATTAGTTATCTGGGAGAAATTCTCGGCAGCAGCTGTCACTTTTCTGTCGCTGTTGCTGGCTGCCAAGCTGGCCAGATCCAAAGCGATGCAACGTGGATTTTAAAGTGTATTTTATCCGACTGGTGTTTACGTTTTTTTTTCTGTATGACACTTTTCCCACCATCATCGCATCGCTGAGGGATGTTTGTTAGGACACAACCTCCACAATTTATCCCCTCTTTCTTAACACATCCTTTGGGTAGGTGTTTACACAACAGCACCTGCTTTGAGTGTAAAAGACCGACGATTCGAGCAATAAACATCCATATCAATCCGCCTAACGGCGAAGTGCATAATATTGTTATAAAATAGGATAAACGCTGGTCAGGTGTACCTGTAAAGTTACAATCATATGGTGGAAGCCAAAAAACATATCTTACAATTTACAGTTATTGTATAAATTCTAGGAATATTAGAATTCAGCAAGGTTTTAATACAAGAAATGTAAGCTTTTCATACAGATACTGTATTCAAATAATATAAAATTGTTAGATTTCAATTATTCAAATCGTAGGAAATAATATATGCCAAAACTTTATACAGTTTTATTTGAGAGGTTTTTAGCCCTAGGCTAGCTCACCACTTAGAAGAACTATATTAAAATCTGCAATATTTACAACCATGTAACATCGTAGAACGAGTGTTTGCATCTCTTCAAAGAAAATCGACCTGTAGTACAGTTCGACTAGTGGACGAAGTCATTATTGTGTTGTGTGAGCCACCCCTAACATGGATTAGAACTCCCCCACTTCTCCTAGCCCCATACGATCAAAGTTCACAACGAGCAGACGTATTACTAAAACAGTTCAAATCTACTAAATATATACATCACGTTGGATCCTCCCCAAGCGTAGCTCTTTTTCCTATCTTCACAACAGCAGTAAATCAGCGGCGCTCGATATTCAAACGAGATAAAAAATGTACTAATTGGCACATCAAATAAGCGCTTCACAATCCAGCCTAAACTTCCGCCAAATAGCTCACTAAACGTACAAATATGAAGTCAATCACCGCAACGAAATGCTATGACTATAGCCAGTAAAGGTATCTGCTCTGCAATGGCAACAACTGGTTAAATCGCAGAAGCCCGAAGCGGTCCGCTTACGGTTGATTATGTAGTGATGTGACAATGCTTTGTAAAATGGCTCAACTTGCCCAAGTGCCCACGAATGGAGGCCGGTTAGCCAAATATGCGCGCTGCTGGCCATCCGAAAAGAGAAGACAATACATTGTTTAATTAATTTAGTACACATTTGGGTGACCGGCTTCGCAGGAAATGGACGCTAGATTGGGATGTGCTTTTCGCGCGACGCTGGATAGCGGCCGCTGGAAAGCTGGTTGAGGAAACGAAAGAAGATAATTGAACTATTGAATTTCGACCGTGTTTGATAAAATTTATCAATCCAGCTAGCAGGACCGGTTCGGGTCGTGGAAGCGTGTGTCCTGCTGCATCAGGTCCAAAGGGCATACGCGTATCAGTTGCGGGTTGGGGATTTACTATAAGGTGGTGACATTTTTCACATGGTTGATGGTTTGAAATCAAGTGTTTGCCTAGCGGACAAAGCGTCAATTTCATTTGTTACCTTTCATTGGAACAGGGGTATTTTGGGTTACTGATAATACTATGCAGTGGCGCGGTTACGTTCCGAGACGTGGGTAGGACAAAAACTGAATTTCAAGGACTTTCCGAAGGTCCTCTCATATTTCAAAAGATTTTTTCGGACATCCTCGGATAAGTTATAAAACTCGCTTCGCTAGATCATTTCCTAGAAGCATGTCTTCAAACATCTTTACGAATTTTCAGAAGTGGCTATGGATTTCTGTATTTTTTTTTTAATATTTAATGGTTTCAATTTGACCTTTCCCGTCAACATTTTTTATTCGCTCAATCGATTGTTTATTTTATTTAAGGTCAATTTCTCCAAAGAACCCATATTTTTTGACGCCTCTAAGTATTTTTAAAATTTAAAACAAAAAACACTTTTTCGGCTTTTGTTTTTGATTTTTGAAATTGTTAGAGGCCTAAAAAATATGGGTTCTTTGGAAAGTTGACCTTAAATAAAATAAACAATCGATTGTGCGAATACAAAATGCAACTTTGACGAGAAAGGTCAATTATCACTAGCTTCTAGGAATTAGAACCTTTAGCAAACTCTCAGAAACATTGCTATGGTCTGCCAGTAAAGCTTATGATCGTCCAAGATTTTTTCAGAGTGTTCAGTACTATTTACGGGTTTTTAGAAATCTTAAAAATAATTATGCACCAAATTTCCTCAAAGACTTGCTGTCACACATCCGAATGTGCTACAATCCTTATAAACTAGTTCATATTTGCATAATCTCTTGTTTAGTTTAACTTCTGGAGATGAGCTCGGCAGTCTAGTGACTACCGCGTCTGCTTTATAGACAGGAGGTCTGCTGGAGAATACATCACATAATGTAGCATAGACTGCATAACTTTTCTAAGTGAATACTTGATATATACTTCTGAGGTATTCTCGGTCTCTAGTAGCATAAAAACTACACACTAACATTTCTCTCCTTTCCCAACTGACTAGCGCCATTATTGATCTATATTTGAGCGCTCTTAAGCGTGTATATCCAGAATAGGTGGTAAATCTCAACCTTTATTCATTTCGTTCTGATAAGTCACGGATACCATTGACAAGTATAGTCAGTCTAAGCTAAACTATTTGGCTATATCCTCGTTTAGATATTCAACTTTTGTTTAATTCACCTGTCGGTCTGTTAATTATTATGAAATTTCAGAAATTCTCTCAGCCTCCCAGAACTAGCAGAAATAATAACGTACCTCCAGAAAAAAAAATCAACAATTTTATGGAAGAGCAGAAACTATTAGAAACTTCAAGACTTCTTAGAAAATCTCAAAACAAAATTGAAACTTTTTTGAAATAGAGAGAATTCCTCACAGACTCTGAGGTGCTTTTCGGAAAACAGTTCTTCTTTACAATCCCCGAAACCTCCACGATTGTCAGTTTGGCCTCTGATAAACTATCAAATATTTGATTAAATTTGGTATTTTCTTATCATAGGCCATAATCATGGGTAGGACAATGCTTCGACTGTCCTACCCAGGTATTTTTATGCGTAGGACATGTCCTACATATCCCACCCACTCCCGGCGACACTGATACTATGGAACTTATTTGGGCTATTCAATTTGGACATTTATACGAACTAATAATTGGAATAAACCTAATAATTGGAAGGAAAAACTAAAACGCGATTTTCGTTTAGTGGAAGCTCTTCTGTATTCTTTTTAGCTAGGATAACGGAAGGTCTTAGAGGTCTAGGTCAAATTTATCAAAAATTGAGCGAGAATAACACTTTTGTAGAGAAAAACACTCCCGGTCAAAAGTTTGGGTTCATCCTCGAAAAATATAGGCAAAGTTTTTTTAAACGCGTTTTTGCCGTCTTACATCCGATTTCGGGTATTGTTAGCTCAGTACACAGATTATGAGTAAATCTTACATCGTAGGTATTTAGAACGAACATTTTTAATATTTTATGTGCTAACAACATGGCGCGGCAAATGCTGGGTAAAGCGTACCATTGGTACTTCCCGTTCCTGAAGAAATAAAATAGACCCCATCTCGCGGTCCTTAGTCTCTTACCCAGCAACTCCTAACCCTACCTCCTCGTGGCGCTGGCCGGGATACGAGTAACCTTAGGGAAGATCGGGTAACCAACCCCGGTGGGAAAGATGGTCGTATGCTGACTGGGAAGGAAGAGGTTTGCATCATCTCCGGAGGTGCAAATCTTACTAAGCGTCTGTTCTCCATGTTAGGAGCGGCTCACAACAGCGTCTGTTCTCCATGTTAGGGGCGGCTGATAATCGTCCGAGTGCCAGCGAGAGACTCTAAGTGAAACTGTGCACCATGGTCCACCGGAAATAAGGAGCAATGGTCCTCCGGGAATTCAGGGAGTTTGGTGTCAAGCCCTCCAAGCCAGCTTTTAAAAAACTTACGTAACGAGGAATCAACAAGAGAGTACAGACCGGAACCATCGGGGAAGACCACTGCGACTAAAAGGGGCTAGCGGTTGGAAACTCAGTTCGTGGAACTGCAAATCTCTCAACTTGATCGGGAGCACACGCATACTCGCCGATGTGCTCAATTACCGTAGATTCGGCATCGTAGCGCTGCAGAAGGTTTGTTGGAAGGGATCAATGGTGCGAACGTTTAGAGGTAATTATACCATCTACCAGTGCTGCGGCAGCACACACGAACAGCTTTCATAGTGATGGGCGATATGCAGAGGCGCGTGATCCGATGGTGGCCGATCAATGAGAGTATGTGCAGGTTATGACAACCGCCTAGCTCAGGGCTACCTTTCTCAGGGCCGTACCGGTTTGCTCCGGGAGGACAACCGGTCTTTATTTTAATTAACAAATTTTACCAACAAAACCAGAGAACAAAAGCCATTTGCACATGGACAGACAGCAGACATCTTTCAGGGAACAAAGGAACTCAATACAAAAGCATGGGCTTAATCTAGTTTTTATTCTTAATTACTACACAATAATTCTTCACAATTAAGGGGGGGGGTATCGTTGCGGCCGATAGCTGGTGCATGCAAATGACGGAGAGGAGTGTTTTGGTGGCATACTTGCCCGAGCATGTTGTTGATCGATGCGTGTTTCCCGGGGGGGGGGGGGGGGTTCTTTTCTGGTGGCTTAATAGATTCACTGGAAATCTTATCCGGAATTCCACAATTCCGGAATTCCTGCAAGCTGACGTCCTACATGCTCGCGAACGGGGCCAAAACCTATCGGATATTGAGCACAAGGCTCTCACCGTGCGTGGCGATATCTTATGGGGCTCGCCAGCCACCAGCACAAGAAGGCTCGCCAGCAACTTCTGCCAAATCGTCGAAACCACGATGCACTTCGGTAAACCGCTGAACTCCGGTTGTTAGTGTAGGCACTATGGTGTGAAATTCCACTTTGCGGTCCGTCTCTCTTCCGTGTTATCCCGGATTCACCGGTCGACACGTATTTTTTTCACTTTTTAACTTTCCGGGACCTTCGACCGTACATGCACGCAATCTCTATCAGACTCCTCCAAAATCTTTTCTCCTTACCTCCTCTCCTATTCGTCCATCCTTCTCCCTTTCCTCTAGTCCATTTTCCTTTTTTCCATTCCAGAAGCGATGACAGTGACCAACATTGGAGAGTACTTAAAAAGAGCACACAGATATGTGCGTCGTTGCCGCAAATTAAATTCAGGGGGTACATAAGTTGTACAAATTTAAGGAATTAAAATTCAAATACTAATTTTTCTTTACAACAATACTTTTACATTAAGGTAAAGCAAAATCTATATGCCTACTGTCTTATTATCAAGGATTTAGCATTTGTTTCCAATTGTGTTGGTAACAAGGTTGAGGATCAAAGGCCCAAGCCACGACGTCAAAATCATCATAGGAGATTTGAACGCTCAGGTTGGTCAAGAGGAGGAGTTTAGACCAACTATTGGGAAGTTCAGCGCCCTCCGGCTAGAAAACCACTATCTGGTGATGGTTAAACTGCGCTTAAAATTATCCGTCATCAACAATGTTCGATACCGACGACCGTCGCGGCACTACCTAGAGCGACTGAAGCAACCTAATGTCGCCACTGCATACGCGCAGCATTTCGAGGCAGCGCTGGCGGAAGAAGGTAAAACCGATGGGGCCCCTCTTGAGGACTGCTGGAAGATAGCCTAAGCAGCCATTAACGACGCATCGGAGAACAACGTTAAGTATCGTAAGTGTGACGATGTCGACGAAACGATTGGTTCGACGAAGAGTGCAGACAGATTCTGGAGGAGAAGGGCGCTGCGCGGGCGCACTACAGTATGGTACCCGGCACAACGTGGAACGTTATAGACGGAGGCGGAGACAGCAGACCCACCTTTTTTAGGAGAAGAAACGCCGCCTGGGAGAAGCTGAGTGTGAGGAGATGGAACAGCTGTGCCGTTCTCAAGAAATACGCGAGTTCTATCAGAAGCTCAACGCATCCCGTAAAGGCTCCTACCCCCTGAAAGCTGTGACATAATTGTTGAACGACCCCATACCAGGAATGCGTCAAAGACAGAGTACATGCTTATGGGCGGAACCGAGCGCGACAGGGCCCGCCTGGGAAGCAGTGTTACGATAGACGGGGATACCTTCGAGGTGGTCGATGAATTCGTCTACCTTGGAGCCTTGCTAACAGCTGATAACAACGTTAGTCGTGAAATACGAAGGCGCATAATCTGTGGAAGTCGGGCCTACTACGGGCTCCAGAAGAAACTGCGGTCAAAAAAGATTCACCACCGCACCAAATGTGTTATGTACAAGACGCTGATAAGACCGGTAGTCCTCTACGGACATGAAACATGGACAATGCTCGAGGAGGACTTGCAAGCACTCGGAGTATTCGAGAGACGGGTGCTTAGGACCATATTTGGCGGTGTGCTACAAGACGGTGTGTGTGGTGGCGAAGAATGAACCACGAGCTCGCTCAGCTCTAGTAGTAAAGCTGGAAGGGTACGATGGGCAGGGCATGTTGCAAGAATTCTCCGGTCTGGCAGGTACGACACGGCGTGAAGCACAGAGAGCGAGGTGGGCAGACCGGGTGCAAAACGACTTGGCGAGCGTGGGGCGCATTCGGGGATGGAGAGATGCGGCCTCGAACCGTGTATTGTGGCCTCAAATTGTTGATTCAGTGTTATCTGTTTAGATGTAAACTAAATAAATGAAATGAACATCAACACTTCCTTCCCCTTCCAAGTTACGGTGAAGATGGGCGTGGTCATCAGTAGTAATCCTCATGCTATTGTGATTTTTGTCCTAGATTGCAATCAACCACCTTGATTTCTGATAGCAATCTAGATAAGGATTTCAGAAAAAAAAACTAGTGTGCAATCTACGAAGTAAACCGTAACTATGCTATGCTATGCTAAGAATCAACTGATTGGTACCGAAATGAATATTAATCAACATTTCTTGTCGGATGTTGGGGGAAATCCGTCGAGAATCACTGCATGAAACGTTGGCTAGTTAATGTAAGCATACATTTTGCGGACAGACATTTGCTCAGATTGGTCGCTCTTCGTTACACCCAAAACATGAACCTTTAGATTTCTCCTAGCTACGCCTATATTCTGAAGGTTCTCCTATGATGTTCGTTGGTTGAAGTTTGGTTCTCTGACTAAGCCAAAAAGCGGTGCAATGAAACCGGCTGGAACTAATTCATTTTCCAAAATCCTCTTTCAATTTCGATTACCTAACCGTATCAACCACGTGGTCGGCGGCTCCTTTGGCATTCTGGAACGATGATGTGGTCGCGTGGTATGTGCCAAATCATCTAAGCGGCGGCAGTCGCGAATGATCCAACCCAGAGCGTTTCGGTGCGTGTATTTGCAAAGGTTGTAAAACTATTTCTGCTTGCTACAAGAATTTTCCGCGAATGATTAACGCGTTGATACCTTCATCCTGCCGCGAATGTGATGCACGACGAATGGGCCTCCGATGAATAAACTGCGCGACGCACTGAAACTACCGTAAACGAGACAGGGCCGTGGTTTGCTCTCTTTGGAGAGGAAAAGTAATATTCGATGGTGTCATCATTCTGAGCCATGCGACATGCCACACCAATTATCACCAATGGTCCATCTGCGGAATCGTACTTCGAATGATGACGAATGTTTGATTCTTTTGGGTGTTCGATGTGCACAAAAAATATTAGAGATGTACCATAATACATACTCATGTAGAATTTCATCACTCAAAATTTCACATGCTTTTTTTTCTTAATTCGGCATTACACTCATATATTTATACAGTGGAATATAAAATGAACCTAATATAATTTGAATACCGATGTGCATGAGTTTTATTTTGGCTTCAAACGTTATTTATTTATTACCAGACTAAGACCGGAGTGGCCTGTGCTGCACATAAAAGTCTTCTCCATTCAGCTCGGTCCATGGCTCCACTTCGCCAGCCACGCAGTCTGTGGAGGGTCCGCAAATCGTCCTCCACCTGATCGATCCACCTTGCCCGCTGTGCACCTCGCCTTCTTGTTCCCGTCGAATCGTTGTCGAGAACCATTTTTACCGGATTACTGTCCGACATTCTGGCTATGTGCCCGGCCCACCGCAGTCTTTCGATTTTCGCGGTGTGAACGATGGATGGTTCTCCCAACAGCTGATGCTACTCGTGGTTCATTGGCCTCCTCCACGTACCGTCCGCCATCTGCACCCCACCATAGATGGTACGCAACACTTTCCTTTCGAAAACTCCCAGTGTGCGGTGGTCCTCCACGAGCATCGTTCAGCTCTCGTGTCCGTAGAGAACTACCGGTCTTATAAGCGTTTTGAAGATAGTCAGTTTGGTACGGCGGCGAACTCTATTCTTTGTTTGTTGGGAATGTATGTAATCAGGGTTCGTACTTTTCGTTTCGATGAGACGAAATTAAGCGGTATCCGGTTCGAAGAAGATTTCTTTTTCGGAGTTTGTAGTGAAAAACATTTTTTCCCACCTCTTTTTTTTTCTCTAGAGCGAACGTTGAAGATGAATGACTACTGTGATTGATATATGTCTCCACATGCTTTATCTATGGAAGTGAACCATCCACGTGGTTGAAGTGATTATGTCGCTTAGAATAAGTATTGTACAAATTGCCCCCATTAAACCAGTGGGACGGGCAGTGTAGTTCGCCTCCGCGCGGTGCTCGCTGGAAACGATGGCGTATCAACGGCAGTTGAAGGGCTAGGCGGCTAAATGAACTACAAACGAGGGAGCGCGGTAGCGCATTGAGACTGAGACTGCCATTTAAGTCTCAATTACGGTTCTGGCAGGCGTGTTAAAGGTTGTGTGTTTTGTATATTGTTATATTGTGTATTGCGAGGGCTGACAGCCGAGTCATTCTACTCCCTTAGTAGAGCCGGGTGAAACCGACTCGAAACGGCGGGTGGGCTAATGGCAAGGCTGCCTTCCGTCCCATAAAACCGTGGCGGGCCTTGTGGCACGCTGTCCAATTCTGCTGTCTGGTTGGTGACCAGACAGAAGTAGGCTCAGATGAACTCCCTGACTTACGCCGATCTGGCTCTGAACACGGAAGTGTCAACCCACGCATGGCCTCCCTGCTTGCTTGCAAGCATAGACAACCATGAGATCATAGAGGCGACTACTTCAGTAGGATTCGATGGCAGCTGCAAGGGGGACCCATGAGCTATGTCAAGTACTCCAGTTTCAAGAGGTAGGGGCGCCGTAGGCGCAGCGGGAGACCCCTTCGCAAGTAGGGGTCTAGCGAGGTCTCCTCGAGGTTGGCCCAGGAGGTCCTGGGTGAGGGAGTGGAAGTGAGGTCTCTGGGCACCGAGGTGACCCTCCGGTGTAAACAGCTGGACGAAGTCACCGAGGCAGAGGACCTCATTTCGTCTTTAAAGGTACAGTGCGATATAGAAGTCGAGCGGTCTTCTATTAGTCTTAGAGGTGGACCCTTTGGCACGCAGGTAGCTTGGTTCAAGTTACCGGTAGCGGACGCCAAAAATGTCCTGGCGGTCGGGAAACTGAAGGTTGGATGGTCAATATGCCCAGTAAGCATATTCCAGCCACCTTTAGTCGAAAAGTGTTTTAGGTGCTTCGAATCTGGTCACAAGTCATGGGAGTGCAAGGGGCCGGACCGAAGTAACCTGTGTCGTCGTTGTGGAGAGGAGGCCTGCGATAAAGCACCAAGGTGCCTTATCTGCGCTAGTAGGAAGCAAGCCCGTAACCATGTTATGGGTGGACCTACTTGTCCCTTCGGTGGTGGCAATAAGAAATCGCCGTGCGGGTAGCACAGCTGAATCTTAACCATTGTGCTACTGCCCAGCAGCTGCTGTGGCAGTCGGTCTCTGAGTCAGAGACCGACGTCGCTATTCTTGCAGATTCGTACCGTGTCCCTGTCAATAATGGAAACTGGGTCGCGGACGACTCCAAGATAGCGGCGATCTGCACAACGGGCCGGTTTCCGGTCCAAGAGGTCGTACACACACCTGCCGAAGGTGTCGCCATAGCTAAGATCAACGGGGTGTTCTATTGTAGCTGCTATGCCCCACCACGGTGGCCAATAGAGCAATTCACCCGGATGGTCGATAGGCTATCGTCCGACCTTGTAGGTCGGAAGCCGGTTGTCATAGCGGGGGACTTCAATGCTTGGGCGGTGGAGTGGGGAAGCCGCTGCACCAACCAGAGAGGTCAAGCTTTGCTAGAGGCTCTAGCAAAGTTGGAGGTCGTGTTAGCCAATGACGGCTCAACCAGCACGTTCCGTAGGAACGGGGTGGAGTCGTTCATTGACGTCACGTTCTGTAGCCCCGGCCTAGCCGGGGGACTGAACTGGAGGGTCGACGAAGGCTACACCCACAGCCATCCGCTACGTGATCAGCTGTGGTGTGCAGCAGTCGATGTTGAGAAATCCCCGTCAGGTCCGTGGGTGGAAGGCCCAAAGCTTCGACAGCGAAGTTTTCACCGCGGCGCTGGGACTGGAGGGTAACACCGACAGTCTTACAGGGGATGCACTGACAGCTGTCCTGTCACGTGCATGCGATGCCAGTATGCAGAGGAGGGCACCACCGAGGAACGGTAGACCTCCAGCATACTGGTGGAGTGCAGCAATCGCAGACCTTCGGTCAACCTGCCTTAGGGCTAGGCGAAGGATGCAGAGAGCTCGCTCTGAGCAGTTGAGGGATGAACGCCGCTTGACGTTCAAAGCTGCGAAGTTGGCCCTTAACAAGGCCATCAGTAGCAGTAAGAGGAAGTGTTTTGACAACCTATGCCTGAACGCCAATGCTAATCCTTGGGGCGATGCCTACAGGATAGTAATGGCGAAGACCAGAGGGGGGCTGGCGCCTCCCGAACGGTCGAAGGAAAGGTTGAATCGCATTATCGAGGTTCTCTTCCCGTCCCATGCCACAAGCCCTTGGCCACCCCCAGCACCGCAGAACGCGAGTGCTGAAGTGGCTGAAGTGGCAGCGGTGACGAACGAAGAGTTGCTTGCGGTGGCCCGAACCCTTGACACGAACAAAGCTCCGGGGCCCGACGGAGTTCCAAACCTCGCTCTGAAGGCAGCGATCATGGCTAACCCGGACATGTTCAGGACAGCCATGCAGAGATGCCTGGACGAGCGCAGTTTCCCCGATAGGTGGAAGAGACAGAAGCTGGTGCTGTTGCCGAAGCCCGGGAAACCACCAGGTGACCCATCGGCGTACAGACCAATCTGCCTACTAGACACCACAGGGAAGTTGCTTGAGAGGATTATCCTCAACAGGCTTACCCCGTACACCGAAGGTACGAACGGCCTGTCAAGCAATCAGTTTGGGTTTCGTAAGGGTAGGTCCACGGTGGATGCTATCAACTCGGTTGTGAAAACTGCGGAAGTAGCGATACAACGCAAGCGGAGGGAACTCGATTCTGTGCGATAGTGACGCTCGACGTCAAGAACGCATTCAACAGCGCAAGCTGGGATGCCATCGCGCTCTCGTTACTCCGGTTGGGCATTCCGGTGGGCCTGTACAACATTTTGGAAAGCTATTTCCAGAATCGCGTACTCTTATACGAGACCGATGAAGGGGAGGGTAGTGCTTCTATCACCGCAGGAGTCCCTCAGGGATCTATCCTGGGCCCGGTGCTATGGAACACTATGTACGATAGTGTTTTAAGACTGAAGTTCCCCCCAGGTGTTAAGATCGTTGGCTTCGCCGACGACATAACGCTGGAGGTTTACGGAGAGTCGATTGAGGAAGTGGAACTTACGGCGGCCCACGCGATCGCTATAGTAGAGGAATGGATGAGCTCAAGGCAGCTGGGCCTAGCTTATCACAAAACAGAGTTGGTTGTTGTTAACAACCGTAAGTCGGTACAGGAGGCAGTGGTTCGCGTGGGCGACTGTGAGATCATTTCCAAGCGGGAGATGAAGCTCCTCGGGGTGCTGATCGACGATAGACTGAACTTCGGCAGTCACGTAGATTACGCCTGCAGGAGAGCTTCGACAGCTATTGCGGCATTATCCAGGATGTTGTCCAATAGCTCGGGAGTGCGCTCCAGCAGACGCAGGTTATTAGCTGGGGTTGCAGTATCTATCCTCAGATACGGCGGTCCAGCCTGGGCCTCGGCGCTTAGCGTCGAACGTAACCTGCAGAAGCTGGAGAGTGTACACAGGCTAGCGTGTCTCAGAGTGATAAGTGCCTACCGCACGGTATCACAGGATGCCGCTTGTGTGATTGCGTGTATGTTACCCATTGGACTAGTCATACGGGAAGACGAGGAGAGTTTTGACATGCGCGGAACCAGAGGAGCCCGTAAAGCTATTAGAGTCACTTCGACTATCAAGTGACAACGGGACTGGGATAACTCTTCTAATGGTAGGTGGACCCATCGGCTGATACCTAGCGTATCAAGATGGGTTAATAGGAGGCATGGGAAAGTTCACTTCCATCTGACACAGTTCCTGTCAGGCCATGGCTGCTTTAGGTGGTACCTACATAGGTTTGGGCATACGGACTCTCCCGTCTGCCCGGACTGCCCAGGGGTCGACGAAACTGCCGAGCACGTACTACTCGTATGTCCTCGTTTCGTCGATGTTAGGAGCGGAATGCTAGAGGTGTGCGGGAGGGACACTACTCCGGATAATCTTATCCAGAGGATGTGTCAAGAGGTTGATAAGTGGAACGCGGTCTCGGCCGCTACCACTCAGATTGCCAGTATCTTGCAGCGCAATTGGCGCGCCGAGCAGCAGTCTGATAGCGCCGACTAGTGGGTAGCTAGTCTCGAGGGTGAGGTACCAGCGGGTAGTTGGTTAAGTAGTAGTGGAACTAGTGGGTAGCTAGTTAGTGGGTAGCTAGTTGTGATTTGAAGCTAGTGGGTAGCTAGTATGTGGGCGTGCGTAGTAGCACGGACCCCTCCCAGAAGTAATGCCGAAAAGACTGTTCCGGGGAGACTCAGGGTCTGTGAACAGGGTGGTTTTAGCGGGTCGGCAATAGCTAAACCCCGTTCGCCGGTAGCCCACCGGTGTCTGGATGCAGATTCCCACCCTACTGGAAAAAAAAAACCAGTGGGACAGGCTCAGATTGGAAGATCTAAACAGAAAATGACATTTCAATGTGTGTTGCTACATAAAATAACAGAATCCGCCATAATGATGAATTTAATCACCTCGAGACAATTATGCGTAGAAATTAGGCAATGGGACAAATAGACTTGATGTTGTTTTCAATGATTTTCCGAACAAAATCAAAAAAAATCTATTAGAGTTTTCTAAAAGTATGCATCAAAATAGACTGCTCTATGGTGAAAAGTCGAAATCCACAAAAACTAACATGGGACAATTATGCGTAGGAGGGCAGCACTGCCCATGATTTTATCAAGGGCCTCATATGCCTGTCACTGGCGAACAAAGCTCGTGTACTCTGCATCGAAGCTTAGAACCGGTGTTAGGGCGCAATCGTTAATGTGAACATTTTTATATTCGGTTAGTTACTGCAAATAAATTCTTTTTCGAGTCCCTATAATCAAGCAGGTATCTCAAGCATATCACATCGTTATATTGCTGCATGATTGAGTGTTTAATTTTGATAAAATATCGAAAACAAAAGTGTGCATAAAAATTGCCTCGCCATAACAAAAAGGTGGTAGAGAATTAACACTGTTGTTTACAGTTTAGAACCAAATCCAGATGTCGCACATGTTGGGGTAGGGATTCAGTGATCCGCCTTCTCCCCCTGGATTTTATAGTTAACGTAACAACCATTGCACTTTTGCATGCATTTCGCGTGATTAGACTAATTTGCTGAAATTTCAAATGGTTTTTCAAACGTCAATTATGAAATCATGAGCAGTACAATGGATTGAATCCACCGCGGTGCACCATTAAAAGGTGAACGATAAAACACGTGTTTAGTGAGACCTCTGTTTCACTGTGCTAACATGGTGCGGTTGAGCCCATTTATTGTTGTAAATCTCCATTATTGAAGCTTTAATCAAAATTATGCCACCAGACGATTTTGGCGAGAGAAACAAGAAGCTATTCTTCTGCCAAGCTTCCAATACAAAAGGAATAATATTTTAATACTTAACACTTCAAAATTCACTTCCTAATTGCTATTGTGATTCGACTGACTATCGATGATTTTCACAAAGTAGGGTTGTGGTCTCAAAATACCCACATTCGAGTATATGGCAATTAATCATAGATGACACTACTGCACTTGTCTAGGCAATTTCAATGTTACATTGTCTGTCTGATGCTTCTGTTGCTATTCTCTGTCCGAGTTGCATTGCAATAGTTTGGTCCAGTACCAGCCACTGGACGTCGGACCACGGCGACCACCATCACACGAGCACCGTCTGGCGAAGCGTCCGAAGAAAATAGTTTCATGGCATTTTTGTAAAAATATCCCGAACATGTTTCTAGTCGCGACAGATGCCACCGTTGCGGGACAGATTTCCGCGAGCTGATGTTTGAATTTCTATAGGGCAGTGTCTGGCGGTAAAAGAGCGCGAAAATCATCATCATCGCCCATACGTCACGTTTCACATGCTAATTATGCATGATCTAGGTGTCCCTTTCTATGATGGCGACGTAAACGTTTGGATGTATTTCGGCTGGAATCTAGCTGTAGCGTAACGTTGCATGTTATGTCATATAGCAATCTCTTTCTTTGTTATTGACGTTCTCAATCCTAGACTGGTTCACATCAGAGTACAGCATTCTAAAACTGATCATAATCATCGATAAGTAATATTAGTCTTCTTACGTACTTACGTTTTGATTAAACGAGTACAAGGAATTCCAGACGATATCCTAGTGAAACAGTATAGACCGGTTCAAAATGTAGAAAACATAAAATCACACCATAATAAGCAAATTTTCATCCATTCTGAAGGAAAACTTGATATACAGTGATCATCGCTTGTTGGTATTCCGCCTATTAGAATATGTGCCAATAAGAAGGACAATAAAGTGTCAAGATCGAGTCAATGACGCTATCAGACCCACTTAATGTCACTGGCACTTCGACATTGCATGCGCGTTTCATGCAGGCAAACGGTATTCAATTAAGCAACTCAATTTATAACATGTTCCTATAATTATTAGCAAATGTTAACTGCATACAGATTTGAACACCAGTCTGTGTTCATTTCCAGGATGCGAATGAACGGTCATTGATGGGATAATTGGACGTTAACACAAAAACAATCATACTGTCCTCGAGTAGCCGCGATATATGGTCCATCAGCTCCATTGCTGATCTAGTGACGACCATGGTGGTGTAGGTAAATTATGTTCACACTCCAGGTAGCGTTCCGTCCGTGCTTGCATCGCTGAGAAAATTTGTAGTTCCGACTGCAAGTTGTAAACTACGCTGATTAATAGTTGCAATCACGATTGCGTCGGATATGTCACGGACCGTTAACTATTCACGGTGGGCCGTTCCTCCTTTTCGATTGTGCGTTTGATGACGCATGAAAGTGAGAGACTCGCGAGCAGATGTGTGTCATTAAACAGTCAATGCAATCCACCCTTTAATTTAGGCGCGGATAGGTGCTCTTTGAAGACCACCAGCAGCGAACATCTAAAATTGCAAGTGGCCTGTCCCATCAACGGTGTCATTATTAACGCCTCATTTAACACAGCGTGATTCGTGAGTCTGATAATGAGACCCTCGTTCAGGTTGAATAATGTCCTTATTAATGCCATTGCTTAAATCATCATTCACCCTTCTATCTAGACATTATAATAATTAGTTATTTTGAGACTTCTTAATGGCAATTGAACAATTATAAGAGTACAGATAGTCAATTTACTTCTACTATATAAACTTTTGTGTGTCAACAGACTTTTCTTACTTGAAACCTCCTTCAGTATTTCGTTATCGATAGAAGTAGAATGAAAAATAACAAATTTACAAAAAAAAAAAACAAGAATAAATCACCTAGCGGTATTAGCAAAATTATGCAGTATTCCGCGTTGCAACCTGTTGCAATAAAATCGGATAAAGCATTTGTGTGTCTCACATTTTTTGGACACGCACTCATGCATACATACATACACACATACAGACATCACCTCAATTCGTCGAGCTGAATCGAGACGCATATTTCAGACTAACTAAATCTGTAATTCTTAATTCTCCACACTTCTCTCTTCCTTTTTTAGACTTCGATAGCGATGGCTGAATACTTTGACGAGCTCGGATGGGAGCCGATTGCAGTGGATCAAACTGAGAGCCACCAGATGCTGCTCATGATACGGTTCCTGTTGAGAAACGGATATTTGGCGGAAGATTCCCAAACGGGTAGGCTCCCGCCACCCGCATCCAAGGAAGTGGTGAAAAATCTACCGGAGAAGGTGGTCACAAAGAACGACGACAGGTGCAGCATTTGTATCAAGCCGAATGAAGACCAGGAGGTTTTTCTAGTTTTGCCATGTGAGCATGGTTTCCATAAGACATGTATCACGCCATGGTTGGAGAAGGTATGATACTAATTGTCAAGCTGATTACACTCGATAAACACTTTTTTTTTGTCTATTTTCCTATATATAGACCAACAGCTGCCCTCTATGCAGATATGAGCTCGGAACGGACGATGAAGAATATGAAGAGCAAAAAAAGTTCCGGAAAGAGGCGGCTCGAAGAGAGCAAGATATCGAGGAATTGCATAATTCGATGTATGGTTAGTGAAACCCTCAATGGGCAGCATATTGTTTATTTTCTAAAATGGTTTTATGGTTTCTTCACTTCTTTCATGTTTATATGGTGATCTTAACGGAAGAGTTGATAAAATAAACTTTGTAAAATGTTTATAACCCAAAGCTTTGATTTTAACTATGTATTTTCGAAATGCCTAAGATATGTTCATCTTCTTCTCTATATATAAAAATGAGTTTGCATTTCCTTTGAGGGGAATTGTTAAAGAATGACGTCACAAAATCAGGGGCGGAGGGGGTCTAAGATTTTGTGACAGTACGTCTACTTACCCTAGTGGGATGGGGTAAGTGGAAAACCCATGTTACCTTGACCTTCAATAGTAATGAGTAGTTACATATAACTAAAATCAATACGATAATTGCTCTGAGTATCTTTTGTGGAATAATTTCATTACCTTAACGGAATAGATCCTCAAGGAATTCTCGTAATAGCTAGGGGAGGGCTGGTTTTGCCTTCTCGAACACTAAGTGTACGTAAAGTCTATATGTTCGCCCCAAAGATGACCTTTTAAAGGAAAAATTGGACTTACAGGGTTATAAACTAATCAACTTAGTTTAACGAATTGAGATGATGTCTGTATGTGTGTATTTGTATGTATGTGTGTGCGCAAAGCACGTACAAAATTATCAGCTATTCTTAAGCACTTGTTTTTAACCAATTTGTTCGCAAAAAAAATGGCATTCAACGGCAAAACTTATTATGAATAAAAATTATGTGAATAATACAATATATTTACCTATCAGTGCTATTTTTAACTTTCTTATACATTTTTTTCATATGTAAAACATGTGAAAGACATAAATACCGATAGGTGGATTAATCAGGCATCTTCTCATTTACATGAGTCCAATCACCACTGGAATCACAATGATAACAAAGAAATGAACCCTGGAGGGATGAAAAAAAATGCGTAATTAGAACATTATCCACTTCCCCCGCAGTGTTTGATACCTGGGGTAAGTGTAAAATCTTTACATTATTTGCTTTCTTGGTACAAACCACTACCAATTGAATGGGATTAGTTTAATTGTATTATAATGGTCACCTGTGATATAAATTCACTTGAAAAAAGAACAATTGGTGCAAAAAAGAATTGATTTTATGAATGCAAAAATCAACTTTTCGCGAAACCTAAAATTACAGATCAAGCGTTAACCGCGTTAGTGTATGAATTATGCAAATTTCAACATAGTATTAGTGTGAGCATCAAAGTATATTCTTGCATCATGTTATGATGTGGTAAAAACTGTAAAGTATGTACAATTCCAATTTATGGAGTCGATTTTTACACTTACCCCCTTTTTCCACTTCCCCCAGTGTACCTTACTTCGTTTTGCTGGTATTAATCGTAAGTTCAATCCTCGCTGTCTCCCTCTTAAGGTCACTCCTGACGGAATCCAATTTGCAAAGTACTCGCGTTTTCAAGTGCACACCATTCGAAACGGAAGCAACGGACAACTGTCATTTTCATTTTTTCACGCATGCTGCGACGCAGCAAAGCTGAAAAAACAAAAATGACAGTTGTCCGTTGCTTCCGTATCGAATGGTGTGCCCTTGAAAACGCGAGTACTTTGAAAATTGGATTCTGTCAGGAGTGACCTTAAAAGGCGCAAAAGCCTCTTCCACGGCACGGCAATCAATCCCGATAATATCGATATCGTCTGCAAATCCCAGGAGCATATGCGATCTTGTGATAATGGTAACGCTTCTTTGCACACCAGCTCTCCTAATCGCTCCCTCGAACGCTATATTGAACAGTAGATTCGAGAGTGAATCACCCTGCTTTAATCCATCTAAGGTAACAAATGATGTCGATATTTCATCCGCAACCTTTACGCTTGATTTCGATCCGTTAAACGTTACACGAATCAGCCTTATCAGTTTCACCAGAAAACCATGTTCAAGCATAATTTGCTATAATTCATTCCCTTTTACTAAATCGTACGCCGCCTTGAAATCAATAAACAGACGATGTGTCTGCAAGTTTTACTCCCGGAATTTATCAAGGATTTGTCTCAGGGTAAACATTTGATCCGTCGTTGATCGGCCCTTACGAAAACCTGCCTGATATTCGCCGACGAAGGACTCTTCAAGCGCCCTCAATCTGTTGAACGGAATACGGAACATAATTTTGTACGCTGAATTAACGAGGGTTATTCCTCGGTAATTGGCGCACTCCAATCTGTGACCTTTCTTAAAGAAAGGGCGAATGAGGCCGTCCAACCAGCTAGCAGGCAATTCCTCGAGGAATCGTCTTCCCATATTTTCGAAATAATATCATACAGAACATCATAAAGCTGCTCACTGCCATGTTTGAGAAGTTCAGCCGGGAGCTGGTCCTTCCCTGTTTTTTTAGCACTTTACACGAGCAGAAGAAATTAACTCAATAATACCTCATTTTGTTATTGACAGGGTTTCGACTTTTCGTTTCAATGAGACCAAAAAGCAAGCGTTTTTCGGGCCAAGGGAGAATATTTTTTCGTTGTTTATGTTGAGGATCATCTTTCATCCATCAATATTTTTTCTAGAATTAGCCTTGGAAGATAAACGAAAATCTTGCCTATAAGGGAAGATCCATAAAGTACGTCACGCAAAAATCGGCGATTTTCAACCCCCCTCCCCCCTTCGTCACACTTTTTGTAATAAACCTCTAAAATTTTTGTATGGATCGTCACGCTGCTCTGAACCCCCCCTCCCCCCTAGAGGCGTGACGTACTTTGTGGACGGCCCCTAAGATGAAAATCCTTTTACGTTTCATCACTTTTATCTCTCACTCAGAATAATCGCAGAACAATTATAAAATTGTAAGGCCGCGCCGGGATTCGAACCCAGAATAGTAACAATAATAAGCTGTAGGGATGCGCTTACTCTAGCCACATCACCACGCGCAATAAGTTATTTGTTCCACATAAGCTACTAAATACAATTTGCATTGATGACGCCACGAAAAGACTCGAATATGAAAGAAAAAGAGCAATCGAAGTGAGCGAAAAATGGTTATCACTCTCCAGACTGTTTTTCTTTCCAGAAAAGCGATTTCTCCCCGAAAATTTTCGTGGGGGAGCATCCTGTGCTCCTGAGATAGAGTGAGCATTAGTAGCATTGAATAAAAAACAATACCAAAAATTAATATGCAAAATACTTAAAGTATAACTTACTTTGGTATTTCAATACCAAACGAATCATAATGTATGATGCGTTTGGTATTGAAATACCTAAGAATACTATGCCTGAAGTATTTTGCATATTATTTTTTGGTAGGGAGTGAGTGCTAGTAAAACCCCAAATTAAGCAACTTCCATCGGGTGGAGTTGCTTTATTTAACAGGACAGTAGTTCCATACATTTGTTATGGACAGGGAAGCAGGAATTTAGTTATATTAACTAATTTGTAAATGTAAATATGCTAGAGGGTCCATTACTAGCACACAAGCGGGAGGGTCCATAATAGGAACAAGTAACATGTGGGAATGTAACACGTAAATCAAATGGGGTGACCATAATACGCATATAAACAAATTCGACGTTGCATATTATGGACCCGTGGGTGGCTAGCTACATCATATTAAAATGCTTGAATTAGTATTAAAAATCAATGTTTTAGCTAGTTTTATTTAGGAAACATGATGCTGATACCTGAGTAGCTTGCCATCTGTTTTTATTTGTTTTTCATTGAAGGTCGGAAAGGTCGGAAATCTGCAACCAGATCACCACTCCCGACCTACTAAAGCCAACTCCTTTCTCTCCAGTCACGCCCCCGGCCCGCAATTAAACAATACTTTGGGGAATGATTATTGGGCATTGCGTCCCCTTACATGACGTACACAAGTGCACATATGCGCCTCAACTCTCCTGGAACTCCCCATGCACCACCTGTGAACAAGACATACTGGCACCACATGTGCCCCAACACTCTTCTGCCTATGTTGCTCGAGTGACAGCAAGAGAAACTACGGACACCCTGGTACCCCATGCTGCCATCTCACAACACAGACAGTCCTCATTCAGTATGGTGATCACCCCGTCCTGCAACAGGTTGGCACCACTTGTCTACCAAGCCGGAGGCGACCCTAGGTTACTGGCTCCTATGCCGCTCCTACCTCAGCTACGAGTCAGACCCTCTCATGTCTCCTATTTCTGAGGTGCCGCAGAGGCATCAATCCCCCGACACTCCTGCCAGGCATAGCGAGACTTTCGTGTCCCCTAATTGTGATGTACCGCAGAGGTATCTGCCACCCGACAGTCCTTCCAGGCCTAACGAGACTTCACTCAATCCGTCACTGGCAGTCGGATCACACTACTGCCTAAGCAGCCCATCTGACCACACGTACCATGCGAGGCTTACTTGTGTGCTCGGAACACCCGGCACGACACGCGTGCCTAACACTCACCTACCCGGGCTTCGATACTGCCAACAGGGTGTCGGACAGGTACCTTGCAGGCGGTACCAAACTGTTGACATTTCGAAGCCCAAATAATCCTCAATTAGTGTTGTGGTCACCGCATCCTGTAACAGAGTGGCACCACTCACCTTACACGTCTCCAATTTCTGAGTTGTCGCATAAGCATCAACCCCTCGACACTCTTGCCAGGCATACCCAAGCAACCAAAAGTTCTTCATTGCATAATAAAATCCCCTTTGAAGTTTCTAAGAGTTCATATAAAGTTCCGACAGCACTTTCTAGCTGATTAAGAGGCTAAATAAGTCTCGAAGCTACTTCTCGATCCCAAAAGTTCCAATGTGCTATAGCGAGACTTTCGTATCCCCTAATTCTGAGGTGCCGCAAAGGTATCTGCCCCAAGACACTCCTGCCAGGCCGCACCAGACTTCAGTCACTTTAACACTACATACCATTACTTTGAAAGTCGACTCTTATGTGAAATATCGTTCCGTAAGGTGGCCCATGAACTATTTATATATAATTGAACTGATTTGTCGTTTAGAAGCTAAGTTATGAAGAAAACAAAAATGGTAATTACTGATATTGATGTTATTCTTTTACGATCCCTCACTTTGTGGGGATATTACGAGTAATATCCCCAGCTCCCATTCGCTTGCACCACATGTGCACCACGTGGGGGTGTGTCAGTACCACCCACTGCCACCCGCTTGCCGCCGAAGCAGCCCTCACTCTGTGGAACCTTCACAGGCTCCGTTAACGACCTGGCTAATTGTTTCACCCCCCAGGTCATACATCCCCTCGGCACGGGTCGCCTGGCACCTTGGGATTCGGGGTTAGGGACGCCATATTGTCAGCTTCAGTGTTGTACCGAGCCTGACGATATAGCCGATTTTACATCGTTATGCACTACTTCCGAGTATCCATATCCCAACGTAACTGGTGCAGCAGAACTACAATTTGCCAAGAGGCTCGCGCTAGCGGAGTGACTGAAGTAAATTTCAGTCGTTAAGGTCACTCCTCACGGAATCCAAGTTTCAAAGTGCTCGCGTTTTCGGGGGCACACCACTCGATACGGAGGCGGCGCACAACTGTCATTTTTGTTGATTTAGTTTTGCTGCGTCGCAGCATGCGACTAACTGCGTACGAACCAATCACCCTAAATGATCATTCCTTTTTCATCGCCCCAACGTCAGTCAGGAGTACGTCAATATCAGTTTGTAGAGCAACACAATCCAGCAAAGAGTGAGTTACTCTAAAAATGTTGAGGTCGTCAGCGTAAAGAAGTTTCGCAGAGGTAAGGCAGTTGGTCAAGTCATTGATATACAGGATAAATAGTAAAGGTCCCAGCACGCTGCCCTGGGGCACACCCGAGGTAATGCTGAAAGTCCTAGACCGTGAGGCATGAACACGAACGAAAGCCTTTCTGCCAGTCAGGTATGACATTATCCAATCTGCTATCCATTCAGGGAAACCCAAGTGGCGTAACTTTGCAACGGCATGTTGGTGAGGTACGGTGTCGAAAGCTTTCAAAAAATCTACGTATACGGAGTACACCTGATTGCGCTTCTCGACTTCACGGAAGAGCGCATTAGAATAGCATAGCAGATTTGTTGTACTAGAACGTTGAGGAAGAAAACCGTGCTGATGAATTGAAATGAATGGTTTAACAGCAGATAATAAAACTTTATGAACTACCCAGGTAACCAGTAAGCATTATATAAAGCATTTAAGTGGCATTATATGCGCCTTTACTGCAATACATTAAATGCCAATAAGTCCTGTAGTCGCCTTTAATGCTATTTCAATGCAGGTTTTGGCCCAATATATGGCTGCTTAAATGCTCAATCGCTCATTTCGCTGAGTAGCATTTATTCAGCATCCGAAATGCTGAATAAATGCTTAATTTTAAAAACAAGAAAAAGGTTTTTATTGGCATTTTTGTTTTCTAATTGTCTTACATAGTATTTTTTCATTTTATATCGTTATTGTTATATTTTCATAATTGAAATGGAACATATTTTTTACTTTCTTCGAGCGGGATTCGAACTCACGGCTCTTGCCACCCGACGCTGTAGTTGTCATCGCCCTTAACAGCTGGGCCATAAGAGAGAGATGGTATTGGGAATAATTTTGCCCAACATAAACATTACGCCCCTCATACCCAGTTGCAATGGAACAGCTACAGTAGTGCTGCTTTAATGCATCCATCGAAAATAGTGCAGAGGAATAATAAAATGTAGCCAAACTATGTAATTAGTGATAGGGTTAGGTTAACGACAAGTACTCCTGTCAATGGTCGGAATGGAAAAAACATTCTGCACGTACCGATTTCTTTTCTCAAATGTAAGTTCATTGGACAAATAGTCCCCGCTTTATGATTCCATATTGGAAAACGTTTGACGTATGAACACTACAGGCCTTAAAGTGGCACTAATGTAGCTGTTCCATTGCACTTAACGAAAAACAACATTGTGCATTCAAAATGCTATTATAAGGCTATGCCTCACATGATTGCTTTGAGAATGCTTATTTAGAACAGCCAGGTTTTCGAAATGCTTATTTACAGCAAGGAGCATATGCAATGCCAGTATAATGCTACTATAGTGCTTACTTTAATGCTTATTGGTTACCTGGGTAATGATTCAAGAAGTTTTCCAACGCAACAAAGAATGGAAACTCCACGGTAGTTATTAACTTTGCGCAAACTTCCAGATTCGTGAATTGGAATCATCGTTGCTGTTTTCCATAGTCCAGGGAACGTTTTTTCACTTAACGATCTGTTGAAAAGTAGTGTTAGTGGAGCCGCTAGTAATTCAGCACAGGCTTTCAGCAGGAATGGTGTTGGGCCATCCACTCCGGCACCTTTTGAAGCATTTAAATCGCGAAGAGCTTTCAACACTTCTAGATCGGAGAACAGAAAGGGCGCGAGGTCAATATCGTGCGGTAGAACATTCGAAAAACTACCTGGGTCAGTTTGCGGAGGGTTTACATTGAACACACTCTGAAAAAGTCGACGAAGAGGTTCGCAGCTTCATCAGATGTGGTAGCTGTAGTGTCGCCATTAACAACATTGTTCGGAACTTCATTAGCCGTCTTTTGCGATTTGATAAATTTCCAAAACCTGGACGGATTATTTTTAAGATTTGATTGGAGGTCGTTCATATATCTTCGGTAACTTGCATCGAGGAGGTCGTTATAAGAGGCTTCTACCTGATGGGAGGGAAACTCTGTTCCCTTCAGTTTTGTTAGCGATGTACCGTTTGCGTAGCTTCCTCAATCTGTTGCGCAGGTTTCTGAGTTGAGCATTCCACCAAGGCTTGTTATAAACACCTCGATTAATGCGACGACGGCGAGAAGCTATTAAGTGCAATATTTCATACAGCGTATTGTCGTAGAACAGCAGTACATTAGCATCTACTGAGTGCCCATGGAAATGATGATTCCAGTCAACCGCAGAAAGCTCTGTATTAAGTGAAATATAATCGCACCGCCGCAAGTCGTAATCCATGGGATCCGGTTCCTGGTCAGAATAACGTGGTATGAGGCAGCAGGTGTCGATATGTAACACTACCAGTGGATGGTGCTCGTCGATTGATATGAGCGGCAGAACGGGCTGAGAGATGTCCATGTTGTCAGAAGCATTTGTGAAAACCAAGTCTAGCAGCCTATTGTTCCGGTTAACGAAGGGGTTGATTTGCACCAAACCACATGTCGAAATGGCTTCGCTAAGGAAAATTTCTTGCTCGCTAGATGCGTTAGTTGCCAGCTAGCCGTTGATGTCGTCATCGAAGATCCATTGAAGATGAGGGAGATTATAGTGCTGCAAAATGAGATTGAAGTAGCTCGAAGTTTCTCCCTGTCCCGCTCATGCCCATTTGTTGACAAAAAAGAACGAGCAGGACGGGAACAACTTCGAGCTAGTTCGAGCTGCTCATTGGACAGCACTTATAATCCCCAAGCAGCAGGAAAACGTCATTAACGGATGATTTATCAATTACGCTTTGCACTGCCGTATAGTGGGTAGCATAAAGCTCGTAATCGGAATTCGGGAATTCGCAAAATTATTACTGTGAGGTGCATACCAGACATATTCCATCAGTTCCTTGCCCTAGTCAGTGTAACAGTACGTCATCATCTTTATGTTGGCACCACTGACTGTGTGGAGTCGAGTAGGGATCCTACGTCATCATCTTTATGTTGGCACCACTGACTGTGTGGAGTCGAGCGCATGCAAGACGACGCTGCTGGCTTTGCCGGCCGGCGTTTTCCTGAGTCCATTGCGTCAGTGAAGCGTGACGAGTTAAGACGCGAGTTGAGTCTTGGTAAGTGTTGAATACGCCCCTAGCGTAAATGCGCACCCTATCACCTAAAACACACATAGATGCAAAGTAGTGATTATGACACACCTTCCCATCCATTATATTGCCCATGATTGAATGCCTTTGTAAGAGCTAGCTTTGTATTCGATCGAGAATCAAAACACGCAGTTTATCGTTGAAAGATTAAAACTAAACTCATAGCTCCTTAGCTCCTAAATTATACTTATTCTATAAAGAAGTGAAATCAAGAAATCGTGCTAATCTACAGAAGTTTACTAGGTAGTATCCTAAATTGAACATGCCTTAAAATCTTGTTATTCTAAACTAAATATCTATTCCACAGTGCTTGCCTAAAGTATCTAAATACTTAACCTAAAATCCTTTCTATATCTATATCTACGTGCAAAGGTAACTACTATTAATCGAACTATTTACATGAACTTATTCAACGGCTATTTTAGTACGGATTTATTTAGTCACACAGCACTAGTTTGTGAGTAGACCCCCGGTGATTCGAAGCCTAGATTCCTTCCCGTAAACGTAGGACAAACGGGACTAAACGTAAGTGCAAATAGATAAAAACAACATTGAACTTGATTCAGGACGGTGTAAAACCGTTATCTACATTGTAACGATTGTAGTCTGTAAGATGTAATATCATTGCAGGAATATATTAATACTAGGATAAGAACATAAATCCTCTCGTTCCGGTCGTTCCTCACCTGTATTAATATCTCGGAAATTCACCCGTCAATTGGTTGGCTAATCTCCAACATTTTAATATATTCGTTTACGAGTCGGCGCGGTCAGATACGGTATGTCGAATCGAGGTCGGTCAAATAAAGGCAGCAATGCCGGTGGTAGTGAAAAAGGTGCAATCGGTGGTGTGCAAGTGGTGGTCACAAGTGAAACTATTGAACCAGAACCCTCCTTCCCAGGACAGTCGTGCAGAGTTTGCCGTACAAGCGACACCGAAGAGATGGTGAGGTGTGATACATGTCTCAAATGGTACCACTTTACCTGCGTTGGCGTCACTCAAGCTATCGAGAATAATCCTTGGGACTGTGTATACTGCGCGCAATCACTGAACGTTCCTGGTAAGCTACCAAGTCGGAGAGACGGCGGAATTTCCTGCGGTGGTACAAAGAAGAAGCCGACTGTCAAGGTTTCTGGTGGTAGCAACAAATGTTCGCAGCCGAATGATCTGCTCACACCCAAATCGTCGAATCCATGTCAGACAGGACTGGGGCTGGAACCTAAAAAGAACGAGAAGAAGAAGTCATCGAAAGGAAAAACGGATATACCGGATCATCTCTCCCAAGATCAGCAGCAGGTAAAACAGATCGCCGAGTTAACACTGAAAGAATACGCAATTCCTGCGATCATTAGTAAAAAACTGCCGTCTAAAACTAGCGCCGAGGAATTATTGAAGGAGACGGACGGTCGCCCACCTGAAAACAACAGCGGAAGAAGTAATTCGATAGTTTCCGGTGCCTCTAACAGATCTACACAATCTCTCGCCAAACCGCGACTTGAAGAAGAACGGATCCTTAATCAAAAGAAGATTGAACAGGAACAAGCATACTTGGATGAGAAATACAAACTACTGGAAGAGCTAGCAAGTGATGACGGATCAAACATGTACAGCGAATCGGAAGCCATAGAAAAATGGATACCTCAAGCCCAATCAAGTCACCATTCACAACCGGAGGATCAGCGTTCGTTACCTGAAGAATCAATTGCATCTGAATCATTCGTAACTAGAAATCAACAACGCAACGATCGAACTAGAACATTTGTGAATGCACAACGTAACGTCCAGCAGCGTATTCCAGAGTGCATCGCTCACGCACCACAACCCGAAGAAGAGATCTGTTCACTAACTAGAAACCAGTTAGCAGCACGACAAGCTATATCCAAGGATCTGCCCCAGTTTTCCGGTAATCCCGAGGATTGGCCTCTATTTATAGCCACATTCAATAACACAACGGCCATGTGTGGTTTCACGAACGACGAAAACATATTTCGGTTGCAGAAAAGTCATCGAGGCCGTGCTTTCGAAGCTGTAAGGTGCCGTTTGGTTCATCCTTCTAACGTTCCTGGTGTATTGAAAACGCTTAAGATGATGTTCGGACAGCCTGAATCCATAGTTCATACGCTCATAGAAAAAATCCACTCCCTACCGGCCATAAGAGAGGATAAGCTGGAAACTCTGGTGGACTTCACCGTGAGCGTGGAGAACTTTTGTGCAACTGTAGATGCCTGCGGCCTGGACGAATACCTCTACAACGCAACTCTTCTACACCAGCTTGTGGGCAAGCTACCTCCCACAATTAAACTGAACTGGGCACAGCACAGGTTTCCCTTCAAGTGTCAACCTAGCATCATTCAGTAATTGGGTTTACTCGCTTGCGGAAGCTGCCAGCACAGTGACCGTTCCAAATATCACCCATTCTATAACAATGAAGAGTGAGAGAAGTGGAGCGAAGAAAGGGAATGCCTTTGTGAACGCCCACTCAGAGAGCAATCTACCTGAGTACCATACATCGCGCCCATACAACAGAAGGAACATCAACGAATGCCGTGTGTGCAGTGAAACTTGCAAATCAATAGACAATTGCAAGCGCTTTCTGGAACTTTCTCGTGATTCGCGCTGGGCCATAGTGAGAGAATTTGGACTCTGTCCTCCTTGCCTCTCTCGTCACGACGGTGAATGCAAAGCCAAACCTTGCGGGAGAAACGGATGCCAGTTTAAACATCATATGCTGTTGCACAATGATCAAAAACAGCAACTACAAACTACTTCGGGATCATCTTCACCGTCAACATTGTCATCTGAGCACGCCCCGAACGGGGAGAACCCGGCAGCAGGACCTAGTTCAACATCGCACAGCTGCCACACGCATCAGACAAAATCAAGCGACATACTTTTCCGTTATATTCCCGTTGTGCTGTACGGAGCGCATAAATCAATTCGCACACATGCATTCCTGGACGACGGTTCTGATCTTACGTTACTTGACGAAGAGTTAGCCCACGAGCTACAGCTGAACGGAGAAATAAGATCCCTTTGTCTACACTGGACCGGGGGAACGCAGCGTCAAGAGGTTAAGTCGAAGGTTATCGAGCTAGAAATAGCCGGCTCACGAAATGGGTCCAAAAGATTCGCCATCAGCGGTGTGCGTACCGTAAAAGAACTTCTACTTCCACATCAAACTATGGATATGGAGGAGCTTTCTTCACTACACTCTCATCTAAAGGGAATTCCAATTGACTCATACCATGGCGTTCGACCTCGAATGTTAATCGGACTGAAGAACCAGCATCTCAGCATCGCTCTCAAGTGCCGCGAAGGAAAGCCGAATGATCCTGTAGCTATCAAAACTCGATTAGGCTGGACGGTGGTGCTGGTACAGCAGAATCTGCAACCAGTCCGGTGCACTCTGTCTACCATATAGGTTCTAGTGAGAACTATCGACAATCCGACGACGATCTGCACCAAACTATTAAAGAGTATTTTGCACTGGACAGCATGGGGATTATGAAGCCCCAGGAAATAAGTCTGTCTGTTGACGATCAACGAGCACAATCTCTTCTTCAATCACAAACCAAGCTCATAGGACAACGCTACGAAACCGGTTTACTCTGGCGCCACGACTCAATCCGTCTGCCGGACAGCCAAGCGATGGCTATACGACGTTTTTACTGTCTCGAGAAGCGCATGAAGAAGGACGAAGCACTCGCAAACATACTGAGGGAGAAAATATCCGAACACCTTAACAAAGGTTACATACGAAAGTTATCCGAGGACGAGCTACGCCAATCATTTCATCGCATCTGGTACCTTCCCATGTTCCCAGTAACAAACCCACGCAAGCCAGACAAGGTGAGAATAGTTTGGGACGCGGCTGCTGAGGCTTTTGGGACCTCACTCAACTCAGCGTTATTGAAAGGCTAAGAAAACTCCTCATCCCTGTTTGCTGTGTTGACTAGATTTCGAGAGCACCCCATAGCTCTGACAGGTGACATACGGGAGATGTTTCATCAAGTTCTCATCCGGAATGAAGACCAACAGTGTCAACGCTTCTACTGGAGAGACGATAACGGCCAGATAGCGACCTACGCGATGTGCGTGATGACCTTCGGTGCTTGCTGCTCCCCTAGCTGTGCCCAGTACGTAATGAGATTGAACGCCGCTCGCTTTGCTCAAGACTATCCAGCAGCAGTGGATGTGATAGAGAACAGACATTATGTAGATGATATGTTGGTTAGCGTGGACACTGAAGAGGAAGCCATCAAACTAGCTCGGGACGTGAAGTTCGTGCACTCACAGGGCGGGTTCGAAATCCGAAATTGGACCACTAATTCTCGGCGTGTCCTGGAATGCATGCATGGAAGTACCGACGAGGAAAAAAGCTTAGACCTCTCACCACAGATGACAACAGAAAAAGTACTTGGAATGTGGTGGTGTACCTCTACAGACGTCTTCACCTTCAAGGTCAAATGGGATCGTTACGATACAGACTTGTGGGAAGGTAATCGCCGATTTACGAAACGGGAGGTTCTACGAGTTCTAATGACGATATTTGATCCGCTAGGCCTTATCGCACCATTCTTGATGTTTTTGAAAATACTTCTGCAAGAAATCTGGCGAAGCGGAATCCAATGGGACCAGAAGATTGACGACAATGCCTTTGGCAAATGGTGTAGTTGGCTTAACGTGCTGCCCTTGGTAGAGCAAGTTAAAATAAAACGGTGTTTTTGTCCCCAGCTAGCCCCGAAATACTACGAGGTACAACTACATACATTTGTAGACTCTAGCGAGAATGGTATGGCCGCTGCATGCTACCTTCGATTCGTTCAAGATGAAGCCGTTCACTGCTGTCTAGTCGCCGCCAAAACAAGAGTCGCCCCGCTAAAATATCACTCGATCCCACGGCTCGAGCTTATGGCAGCTGTTATCGGAACAAGACTCTCCTGTACTGTACTCGATTCTCTCTCGTTCAATGTGAGCAAACTGTTCTATCACTCTGACTCTCGGGATGTAATCTGTTGGTTATACTCAGATCATCGCCGGTACACACCGTTTGTTGCATGCCGAGTCAGCGAAATATTGGAAGCAACAGAACTAGATCAATGGCGCTGGGTTCCCACAAAGCTCAATGTCGCAGATGAAGGAACAAAGTGGGGAAAGCTGCCAGATATGACTACAGATTCCAGATGGTTTAATGGACCACAATTCCTGCAGCAACCAGAGAAAGAATGGCCATCTCAATTAGCAAGAAACAGCCAGACGGATACGGAGCTTCGCCCCCGTCTTTTAACTCACCACGCCATCTCGAGTCCGGCAATCCACGTCTCTAGTTGGAAGCGGCTAATCACGATATCCGCGTTCGTTCATCGTTTTATCGCAAACTGTCGTAGAAAAATACAGAAGAAATCCGTTATCTACGGAGGAGTTGCAGATCGCCGAACGTTCCGTTATACGTCAAGTCCAGCGAGAAGTTTACCCATCCGAAATAGCTGCTCTCAAGGACTCCATGAATGGACCGACAAACTGCATGACTCCCTGGCTAGACGACCAAGGTCTACTGCGAATGCGAGGAAGGATAAGTGCCTGCAGTTTAGCAACCGAAGACGCTAAAAACCCGATAATTCTCCCACGCGACCACCACACCACCTCACTCATAATTTCACATTATCATAATAAGTACCACCACATAAATCACGAAACCACGATAAATGAACTCAGACAGAGATACTGCATACCTCGTCTACGTGCGACGTATGCGAAGATACGCTACAACTGTCAATACTGTAAGAATCATCGTGCCGTACCAAGGCCTCCAATAATGGCCGAGAAACGGTGGGGAATGTTGATTACATGCCTAACCATTCGAGCCATCCATATCGAAGTGGTGCATACTCTGAGTACCGATTCCTGCATCATGGGGCTCCGTAACTTCGTAGCACGCAGAGGTACACCAAAGACCATCTACTTCATAGGCGCTAGTCGCGAATTACTAGAGGCTGCGACGACAATCAATCAGGACGAGATTATGAAGGAGTTTAGTAGCACTGAAATATCTTGGAAGTTCATCCCACCAGCTTCGCCACACATGGGCGGTAGTTGGGAACGCCTTATTGGTACCGTGAAGCGCAACCTAATGGAAATTCGCCCCCTGCACAAGCCCAATGACGAGATCCTGCGAAATCTTCTAACTGAGATCGAGAACACGGTTAACTCTCGGCCACTAACATACGTCCCGGTAGATGACGAATCTGCAGCTGCGCTTACCCCTAATCACTTCCTTCTGGGGTCATCTGACGGGACGAAGCCCCTATGTGCTCTGGACGACAGAGGTAAAATGCTACGAAGAAACTGGCGAATGTCTCAACAACTAGCTAACCTGTTCTGGAAGCGTTGGCTGAGTGACTATTTGCCAGAAATCACACGCAGGACTAAATGGTACGAGTACCTGAAGCCAATCGAGATTGACGATATAGTTGTCATCGCAGATCCGAAGTTACCCAGAATGTGTTGGCCCAAAGGTAAGGTCATCCAAACTAACATCAACAGTAAAGTTAAGCAGGTAAGGTCAGCAACCGTGAGAACAGTCAACGGAGTATTCGAGCGTCCTGTATCAAAGCTGGCCGTTTTAGATGTAAGATGCGTACAACAGTAAGCTGATCCTATGGTCAGCGTACCCGGGGGAGTGTTGAATACGCCCCTAGCGTAAATGCGCACCCTATCACCCAAAACACACATAGATGCAAAGTAGTGATTATGACACACCTTCCCATCCATTATATTGCCCATGATTGAATGCCTTTGTAAAAACTAGCTTTGTATTCGATCGAGAATCAAAACACGCAGTTTATCGTTGAAAGATTAAAACTAAACTCATAGCTTCTTAGCTCCTAAATTATACTTATTCTATAAAGAAGTGAAATCAAGAAATCGTGCTAATCTACAGAAGTTTACTAGGTAGTATCCTAAATTGAACATGCCTTGAAATCTTGTTATTCTAAACTAAATATCTATTCCACAGTGCTTGCCTAAAGTATCTAAATACTTAACCTAAAATCCTTTCTATATCTATATCTACGTGCAAAGGTAACTACTATTAATCGAACTATTTACATGAACTTATTCAACGGCTATTTTAGTACGGATTTATTTAGTCACACAGCACTAGTTTGTGAGTAGACCCCCGGTGATTCGAAGCCTAGATTCCTTCCCGTAAACGTAGGACAAACGGGACTAAACGTAAGTGCAAATAGATAAAAACAACATTGAACTTAATTCAGGACGGTGTAAAACCGTTATCTACATTGTAACGATTGTAGTCTGTAAGATGTAATATCATTGCAGGAATATATTAATACTAGGATAAGAACATAAATCCTCTCGTTCCGGTCGTTCCTCACCTGTATTAATATCTCGGAAATTCACCCGTCAATTGGTTGGCTAATCTCCAACAGTAAGCAAAATACAGCTTGGTAATCAGCCTTTGGAATATTGGCGGATTTACAATTACCTCTATCGCAAAATATGTTTCGCCAGTCTGGCGATTAGGACAGTGACAATCTTCCTCTATAGTTTATTACCTCCATTCCAAAAACAGAAGTACCTAAAACGATATTGGGTAGAGTGCCATTAGGCTTTCAGCGATCGTGTACGTACACGCACGTTTCACTCACACTTTTACTCGGTTTGTTTGCAACCACGAGCAGCTGTCACGGCAAAATCAAATGGGATTGTTTGCAACCACGAACCTGCGTTCGTGTTGGTGAGAAATGTCGGCGAGACCCTAATTGTACCGCGGATGACAGGCGTTTCATCCTTATTATTTAATTGGTATAATAGAAGAACAGTAGAATTTAATGTTCACCAATAAAATGTATTGTAATCTTATGATTTTTATGTATACATATGTAATTCTATTATACTTTTTATCCGAGAATCCTGATGTAGGCGATATTTCTCGGGTACTTATTCAAAAGGACGTATGCGATTTTGTAAACAAAGATTCAAACGTCGATTTGTCCAATCTGATAGCACTCCCACGCAAACCATCACCACAAACTGGTAGCGGAAGCCCTGCTACCTGTTGGTGGTGTTGGTTTGCGTGAGAGTGCCATCAGATTGGACAAATCGACGTTTGAATCTTTGTTAACAAAATCACATACGTCCTTTTGAATAAGTACCCGAGATTTCATGAAACATGTAACTTTTTGGTAACTTTTTAATTGTGTTTTCTTCAGAATTGTATGGTTAGAATCGACCCGGTGACAAGCACGGTGTCATCATCATCAATAGACATAGACCGCTGTCATCATTGAAACGCAGTATGAAAAAAAATTATAGCCCAGGACATCCTGGCTACGATCTGGCGATGGGCTAAACAATAGGATGTCAGTAGCCTGGTTAGAATGCAATGGTATGAATAATCTAGCGACACATAATGGAAATCATGTATGAAAAACTTTGTTCTTAAGTCCTATAGTCCTATATTGATGAAGCGACCTATTGGAATGTTCAGCGCGAAATGATCAAACAAACGGGTTCCCACGTATTGTCAAAGTAAACACGAAACAACAGCAATTTCGACCTGTCACGTAAAATGCCTTATGCAACAAGATGCAACAAACCACAAACTTAAATAACATTATTTAAATATTCATCTGAGACTGAGGGTCTGTCTCAATTGGATAATTAAACTGAAATTAAACTTAAAAGTGACATTTAAATAATTATCAAATAACCCTGCTCGCAGAGCAAGATTACTTTTGACAGATATCGAATCATTTTCCATCGATGTCCTATTGGAATTGCTGGGTAGCACCAGCCATTCTTATTACGGGGTGATTTTTTAATTTTCGAACTGTCACTTTTAAGTTTAATTCTCCAAATGAGACAGACCCTGAGATCGCAGATTAAGGGTCTGTCTCAATTGGATAATTAAACTGAAATTAAACTTAAAAGTGACATTTCAATAATTATCAAATAACCCTGCTCGCAGAGCAAGATTACTTTTGACAGATATCGAATCATTTTGCATCGATGTCCTATTGGAATTGCTGGGTAGCACCAGCCATTCTTATAACGGGGTGATTTTTTAATTTTCGAACTGTCACTTTTAAGTTTAATTCTCCAAATGAGACAGATCCTAACATCACCATCATTTCACACAAACTTCAGTCACACTGGCATCACTGACACGCGCATCATGATGTTCGTCGATTTTTTCCCGCGCGCTTCTCCATCTCCACCGCACACCGTTTCGTTCGTTCAAGCACCATCAGTCGGTCGTCGATTAGTTTGCCGGTAATCATCGTCTCGTGTTGTTGTTTAGCCAGAAGAAATCGAATTTCGTAGCATCAAAACAAAGGTTTTACAGAAATTAAACTTGTGTATTTTCCTCATTTTATCATACCGACGATAGTGAAGGGTAAATTCGCGATTTAATTCGATTATCCCGGAATTGATTGTAGAGTTCGGAGGTGAACAACGCCATCGTGAGTGTTTTTCGGTTTGGTCGCGAATTGTTTTGTCGTAAACCGCGGTTGTGAGATTTGAATAAACCGAACAATGTCGTTCGACAACGTGGATAATTTGTTGCGCTCGGATCATACCTTGACCTGGCGTTCCGCCCCGCAATGCCCGAAGTGTCATCAAGCTTACAGTTCCAGCTACGGTAAGAAGGAAGCTTGTTTTCCGAAAATTGCGTGTTTGATTTATTCGCGTTTTTCCTTTCAGTCCGGCAAGGAATATCTCGGCGAGCGTTTATTTTGAAATGTGATCATCTGATGTGCGAACGATGCATATCGGATATGGTACATGGGCCAAACCAGGCGGCTGTTTGTCGAATTTGCAACATCCGTACCGTTTTGGATAAGAAACGTCGCGTGTATGACCAACTGCAGCACAGCTACCAAATGCTGGGTTTCCTTTACCAGCGCCAACATGCGATTTCCCGTTTGGCGCCCGTCTCACCGTTGGGTCCCTTGGCACCGGGGGAAAACCGGGACGTTGAAGAAGACGACGATAAGGAATGCTACGAGTGTAATATAGCTCGTACGCGCCACTACTGCTACGAGTGCGGCATAGCCCTGTGTCGGGATTGCTTCGAGAAGATCCATCGTGTCGGGAAGATTCTTTCGAAGCACAAGCTGTGCTCCTTGACGGCGAAAAAGTGGATGCAGGGGGATGTGAGCATTTGTGATGACCACAAGCTGACGACCGGTTTGTTCTGTACCAACTGTGAGGTACGTGTTTGTGTCACCTGTCGGAATGAAAGTCACTCGTCCCATTATTGTGCAAACTTGGTGGACATCAACCGGGAGACTCAACCGCGGCTGAAACCGCTCATCAAGGATTTGGAGCAGGCGTACGCAATGAACGTACAAGGAAGAAAGGTGAGTCGATCGGAACTTTTTATCATTTTAGTTGAAAATAATGATTTTGATTGCATACCTGCCGGGCGCTTCGAATATAACCTCAAATGTCAGCTGGATGTGATAACTGACAATGAGGTGTGGAATTGCTCACCCATGATAAATCGAGAATCTTTCGAGATAATGCACACTTTGAAGTCATTTTCTATGTCACTTGATTGTAGGCAACTTTTAACATAAACACGAAATTTTTTGCAGTTTCAATATTTTTCCTATAAAGGGAAGCCATTTGATATGTTAGTATATGTAACTCTCAAGCCTTTCATTTTTATAAAGATTCTGTGTGTCTTAACTCTTAAGTCTTTGAAAGACAAGTTACCCATAACTTTAGTTTTTGTTTAGTTTATTGAGAATAACTTTCGCAGTACAAATCGTTTATTGCCTCATTTAGCATGTGTAAAATTGGGTTCAATTTCACGGCATGAACCACCAGGTCTCAATCAATTTGCGAAGATGAAGGATGTTCTTTCATTGTTTAAATTTATAACGTTTTTATTGTTTTTGAAAAATTTATTACACTTTGACGAACTGTCAGGCTGTCACAAATGTTTTTTTTTTTTTCATAGTTGCTTAAATCTAGCTTTTTTATGATTTATGGCTTTAACTCGTTTTTCGATCGGCAGTCGATTCATATTTCTATTGTGTTTTTACCATTTTATCCATTTATTCGTGTTGTCATTCTGATATCTTCGCGCTTATGTTGCTTTTTGATTGGGCAAGTTCATTGATCAACTCATATTTGCCCAATCTAAACCAACAATCCAAACTTACATATAATTCATTCCAATTAGAATTCTCACATACCGATTTTTTATATGAAATCTGCTTTATGTTTTCTCAAACACGCATTCTCATTAATTCATTGCAATGGGTCTTATTTACTTAATTACATATAATAAATTGAATTTCAAACTCAGTGACTTGTTCTACAAATAAAGGGTAACTAGTTCAATACCTATCCGTCATGTTGTCATGAGTTCGGGAGCGTGGAAAAGAATCGACGAAGCCAATTCCACACCTTGTCGGCTCGCACAAGCCGGTAAAGCAGAAGCAACAAGTGGTTGTTATCAAAACAGCCACAGCATGATGCTGACACACGACTGGGACGTGAACGACGATAAATTACCGCGAGAGATTAATCACATGATGAACGAATCGAAAATTTAGAGACTAATAGGTATTTAAAGACATATAATATATTATATGTGTTGGAAAAAGGCAGTTTTTGTTTTAAAACGATATAAATAAAGTCGTTGCCTACATACTTTTGATACGATTGTCTGGCATGAGTAACATGAACATTTTGATAATAGCTGAATGCGAATTATTTTTTAAATAAACTTTCGGTTTATAATCATTTCACAAGTAGTTTCTATTGCATAACTCTATCTTCAAATAAATGCCGTATCGAACTGTACAAATTACCAAAGTGTACACGGAGTTACAGCAAGTTAATTGAATGCTTCAAATTAAACCGTTCAACGGAATTTACTAGTTTACATCAAACAGCTAAATCATTCAAAAATAAGTCGCATTCTAAGCATCTCAATTAGATATACTCGCGCACACATATAGGTAATACGATATTTAATTAACATGTTCAACCATCTCTGGATTAATGACGAAAATTCTCAATCACGGAGAATCCCCCAGAAATTGGTTAAATTTCTGAACGTGCCATTTGCAAAATTAGGAAACATAATTAACTAACTATTCACAGGCATTGCAATCGACTTTTAACACGTTCTATTCTCCGTAACCGCGGCTTGGCGTTAGATGGCCGCTGGTGCCGTCGTTTTTCACCTCGATTCGCACCTCCCGCAGCGCTTGCATTACACTCGGTCGCGCGGGTCGTACCGAGTTCGGATCTTGCGATCCGTATCGCGCCTGCGGGGCCATTGGTTCCCCTATCACCGTCACCGGGGTGCGGTCCGCCACTTCAATGTCTTCCGCCCCCGTAGAACTAGCAGGGGCGCTGGGAGCAGTCACCACAATGGGGGCACTGTGCGGCAATGCCGCCTCTCCCGATTCGGTGTCTCCCGCGGCGGTAGCTGCGGTACTCGATCCACTGGAGGACCGGTCATACTCGGCGTCGATATCCTCCAGAGTAACCGGCGTCGTGGCGGACACTATACTGGCCGCGCTTGGAGCCGTCGCATCCAGGGCATTTTCCGTCACGTACTGGACCGGGTGCGGTTGATTTTGGTTGTACCGGTCATCGTTGTCCTCCAGTTTGTTGCCATTTAGGTCGTCGTTTTCAATATCTGGACGGGGTTTGGTCACCTGTTTACCCTTAGCTCGTTGCTTCTGCATCTTCTCTTCCATTTCTTGGAACTTGATGGCAAGGTATCTGTTTGAAATAATAAAAAAAAAACAAATAAAATATGGGAATTGAATTATAAATTATATATATTGATATGGGTTATATACGCGGGATTTCAAAGCCAAATTGTTTGGAATTCGTTCCGCGGAAAACTATTAAAAATGTTCATGGGCAACTCTCTGGAATTTTAAAAAAAAGTCTTTGAAATTTTTAATATGGATTTCAACAAGAATTTCTTCAGTTCAATAAAAGTTTGTTGTCTATATTTCGGGTATTAGCCACCCCACATAGTTAATTTACTATGTTCTGAAAAACTCAGATGTGAATATGTAGATTATGTAGAAGATTTTTGATTTGAAAAATATATTCGAGGTGACCACATCGATGGGACACGAACCCATGACCCTCAGTATGCTTTTATAACTAAGTAGGCTACAAAGGACTTCCACGAAGAATCTAAAGAGAAATTCTCGGAAGTTTCTAAAAAAAACTTGAAATTCGTTGGAATACGCACAGGATTTTTTTATTTATTTCTATTGATTTTCTACGAAGAATTTTCCGGAATTTATACTAAAATTCTTCAGAATTTCTACATTAAATTTTAAAGTTTCTCGAAAAACTTTTTTTCAACGGATTTTAAATTTTCATCGGATTTTTGCGGGAAATTCATTGCATCGTACATAAAAAATCTTTGGAAATTCCACGGAATTGGAAATTCCAATCGTTCAAAGAAAGAAAGGGTCGCTTGGCCGGGAGTCATTCGTCGAAAAGCCATGTTAAGGAATGCTTTGACGGGACCGAATGACACGTTGAGCTGAAATCCATCTATCCGAATTCCAATTGGCCAAATTGAACGTTTGACCAAAAATGGTTATTCAGAACAAGTAGTTTGACCGTTTAGCCAAGTGACCAAAAATGACGCGTGGTGGGAAGGGTCGATTGGCGAAAAAGATCATTTTGAAAATGTGGATCCATTCGGCCAAACGGCGCTTTCACCCAAATGACCTATGTGGCCGAACGATTTTTTTTTTACCAAAGAACCAGTTCGGCTGCACGATATTTTCGGCTGTATGCTCTTTTCAGTATAATAACATTTTTAATAGAGATGTGCCGAATATTCGGGCCGAATATGATGCGAATTTTGGTTTAGGGTTTAGGTGAATATTCGGCTCGCCGAATAATATGCTTAGTTATTCGGCCGAATATGCCGAATAATAACCGAATAGAAATAAAACTAACCTACAACGTATTTTTTTGTTTATTTGAAATTATCTCAAATCAAAATGTGTTTGAGTAGTAACTTCTTGGTAGGTACTCAAAGTTACGTTTCAGATATTTCTCCATTGTCAGGAAGTAGGCGATTCCGATGCTGCTCATATAGAAGACCTTCAGTGGAAAATAATCGTTCGCTTACCACTGTAGGTAGTACTCGCTGGAGCTGATAGGTATCGCAGACCTGTTTTGAAAAGATGTGGTGTGCCTGGTAACAGTCCACCAAGAGTAAGGGTTTTGCTTCCGTTCGATATTTTTTCTGATATATATACTGTTCTAATTCGTTCTTGATTATACGACTTGATGGATTGGTGATTTTTGGCAAATTCGCTCCAATTTCATAAAAGCATTTCCGAAATCCGAATAAGTTGTCTAGTAATTCAACTGGTTCAGGCGTATGTTCATCTGGTATTTGCATCTTACAAGTATCAAGAATTTCAGTAGTGATTTGATCGATGATTGGGTGACGATTGTGCTCAGGGATGAAATTAAGTTTAAACCTTGAATCTAAAGCTGTCGCAAAACATAAACATTTTCATCGGCGATGTGTTTGGGTCGAGTGTTCATGCTGCGCAATAAAGTTTGTTTAGTTAACTCAACAGAAATAACTTGAGCACTGAGACGTATGGAATTACCTCAGAAATACATGAATCTTTCGAACTTACTATTCTCGTTATTTCTTCGAATGGGCTCAAAAGCTCAAGAATATGATTGAATTCATTCGAATTCAGTCAAATTCTTGATCAAGGATACCTCTCCAGCATAATCAGGGCTGGTAGCGACCGAAGCCACTCAAAATAGTGACTTTATAGTGACCAAAGCTGACGAAAAAAAGGACCAAATAGTGACTTTCAGTTGCAGAAAAAGTGACCAAATAGTGACTTACAATTTCAATTGCAAGTTCGATGAGACGAAATCAAGCGTTTTTGGGTCGAAGGAGAATATTTTTTTTGTAATTTGTGGCGGAAAACATCTTTCACTCGCCACTCTTTTCTCTTAGAACGAGCTCAGAAGAAAAATGAAAATCATACTCGGTAACTTTTATCTACTCAGTGACTAAGTAAAATTATTGCCCTCTCTTTTAACCCCACGGAAATTTTACTCAATATCAGTAAAAAGCAGGACAACTTAAAACTATGAGTAGTCTGTAAGCAAATCAAATTTTTACGCCACTGGAAGTGATCGAAATATAGTTATCACTCTCAACACCTGTTTTTCTTTCCTGAAAATTATTTCTCGGCGAATATCTGCGTGAATGAGCATTCTCTTCTCGTGAGAATAAGTAAAAATTACGATCATTGGATTAGCTGCCTACTTAAGAAAGATGCAGAGAACTCTAACGATTTGTCATAGGTGTCACGGATGTTTTTGGAAATTTTAGTGCGACAGGAACAACAGTAGAATCGTTTTGGTAGAAAACGATACAAAAATTATAAAGATTCATGTACAAAGAGCTTGGGATTGAACGTTCGACCTCCTGCTTGTAATGAGGACCATGCTCTCTGAATTTTTAAATATTTTTACTCCATAATACGCAGATTTTCCAACTTGAGGTGCGTATTAGGGTGGCTCAAAAAACACTTTTTGAAATTTGTTGATGGGCCGCCCTTTTATTCGGCCCTATTTGATGCCCTGATGCTCTGGACAAAGTTTCAGCCAAATCAGTCAACGTTTGGGCGATGCTAATCTCGTTGGAAGTTTATATGCAGTTTATATGCATATTAGGGTGGCTCAAATTAGTATAGGAAAAACTTTTTACAATTTTTTTGATGAGCCGCCCTCTTATTCGGCCCTATTTGATGCCCTGATGCTCTGGACAAAGTTTCAGCCAAATCGGTCAACGTTTGGGCGATGCTAAACTCGTTGGAAGTTTATATGCCAAAATGTATGCAGAAACATCCAAAAACAGTGAATTGCAGTTGTACGGCACAATTTACGATGAAGAACTATGATACTCATTCAGATCGTGAAGAATTTAACACAGAATGTTATGCAGAAAACCGCTAGAAGATTAGAGTTTGCCCGGCTAAGTTATTAGAATTTCTCTGAAGTGGGGTTCAAGCAAATTTCGTTTCTTTTACCTTTGAAAAGAAATAAATTCACCCCTACAGCACTCCAGTAAAATGCTTATATCTTTGTCTAATAAACTCTAATCTTCTCGCGGTTTTCAGCATAACATTCTGTATTGAATTCTACAAGAACTGAATTAGTATCATGATTCTTGATCGAAAATTGTGCAGTCCAACTGCAAATCACTGTTTTGGGATGTTTCTGCATACATTTTTGCATATTAACTACCAACGAGTTTAGTCAATAGTTTCAAAATAGTTGAAAATAGTGACTTTTTGCGAGAAAAAGTGACTTTAGTGACTTGAGGTCGAAAAAAGAGACTTTTTAGTGACTAGCCCGAAAAAAGTGACCAAGTCACTAAAAAGTGACCCGCTACCAGGCCTGCATAATAGGTTACAGTAGCTCGTTGCTCAACCATGCGTTGCAACATGTAGAACGTGGATTTCCAGCGGGTGCGAACGTCTTGCAGCAGCTTTCGTTTAGGTAAATCATATTTGCCTTGAATCTCAACCAATCTGTTACACACCAGAAGTTAGTGATTGAAATGTGTAACCACATTTCTTGAATTTGAAATAATATCTTTGATAACTTTTTGACACTATAAAGCGTATCACAAAATGGTGAGTATGGATAAAACATCCAACGTTTGGAAATTCCGCGTCGTCTAGACGTTTTGTCATATGTGCTGCATTATCCCGCCATATAAGATGGACTTTTGAGGCGGAGATGCCCTAGTTAGCCAGCATTTCATGAATTTTTATTCCAATCCTCTCTCCTGTTTGTGATCCGGGAAACTCGCTTGTATTCAAGACTGCGTGTTGTAAGGTGCTTGATTTCTCATCCAGCCAATGTACAGTCAAACTTATTACCGCTTTATTGTTCGGTGAGTACTAAATGTCTGTCGTGAAAGACATGCTCCTTGAGGTAATTGGGCTTATTCTACGATCAATCGTCGGAATCTATCCTTGTCAACCATTGATAAAGGTTGAAGGTCCACGACAATCATTTCTGCAATGAGTTGTGTTAGCTCTTTCGCTTTCGGTAAGTTATCATCCCAAGACAGTTAACAAGACTCGTGGAAAAAACATTCAGGAATGGAAGGTTGAGAATCGCCTTGGTTTTTCTTCGAGGCTTTTCGTTCGTTTTCATTTTTCTGGCAGCTTTTAAATAATCTGTCGTGCTGTTTTAGATGATTAATCTTACCTGAATTTGTAGCCATCTTTCTGATACCGCCGCGAGATATTACAGAATTACATTCGATACATTTCGCTCTTCGGCCACCTTCAATTTCCTCGAAAAATCCCAAATTGTCGACCGTTTCTCCGTCATTTAAAAAAAATACGCAACGCGGCGATCAACCGAAATGACTTATTTTGTGCAACTAATTTTGGCGCGCTTTCGTTTGAAAGTGTACACGCAATGAAAAAACTATATAATAATTAAACACAAATTACACACGCTTTCCACGAATATAACTTATATTATTAAGACCGAATTTCAAACTGAACATTCAGCCGAATATTTGGCCGAATGTTCGACCGAATATTCAGCCCACCAACTAATAAAATATGAAATATTCGGCATGTTCCCTCGTACCAATATGCTCAGACCTCACTGTAAATTTGATTGTCTTTGTATGAAAATTTTTGTATTAATTATCCGTACTATACTAACGTCTGGACGAAGCCAAAAGTGTAAGTGCATATCCGTTGTTATTTTTGTAATTAATTATTGTGAATAAATGTTTACAGTTTCGAGTGTCTGGCGGAACGCAACACTGGAACGCGGCAGGATGGATTCCCGTCGTAACACGGCCAAAGGCTAAATAGTGTTATTCGGTGCATTTCTAATTTCTAGCCAAACAGTTCTATCTACCAAACAACCATTTTGGCCAAACGGCATTGTCGGTCAAATGATCATTTCGACCAAATAATCAGTTGTGTTTCGGCCAGTCACCATGTATGCGTACAAAAAAGGATGAGATTGAGCAACGACTGCTACGCGCACATAAAATTTAGCGCACGCGAGTCTTACGAAGGTTGTGTACCTCACATTAAGGTTCAAATTACCGTCATCCAGTAACTGACGACAAAGGCAGGGTTGTTACGGAGATCCTGAAATATTTTTCGCGCCAAATCCGCGCGACATGAAATCAATTCCGCGCCAAATCCGCACCACCCAGAACTGACTTTTCAAATAAACGTGAAATATTATTTTGGTTACCAAAATTAATTTAACAATCTCAATTATTCAAATCCGTATCAAGAAACAAACAATTAAAAAAAATCAGTAGAGATTTGTTCGGAAATTTTGTATAATAATTAACGCAAACTCCAGCAAATATTAGTCCGGAATTTGTGCGGAAAGTCCTTCTTCAATTCTTGTGACAAGTTTGTCTAGGAGTTCCGGAAATTTCTACGGTGAGTACTCTGGGAATTTTTGCGAAAATTATCCTGGATTTTTTTGCAAACATCCAACTGCTCTTGGAACTTCTGCAGAAGTCGTTCCAAAATTATCTAGGAAATTTTTCTGAGAACATCTGTGAAAATTCCTCCGAATATTCTTGCAAAAGTTAACCTGAGAAATTAAGCAGAGATTTATTAGGGAATATTGTCATAAATTCAAGAAAACTCGTCAAAAAAACCTATGGAACATTTATACATGTGAAAATTCATTAATTAATTCCTGCGGAAATCGCTTTGGTCATTCATGTAGAAATTGATTGGTGACTTCCTGCGGCCAAACTTCCGAAAAATCTTTCGATAAAATCTAGACGCAATTATTGAGGATTGTTTAAAGAAATTCCTGTGATCATCGCTACAGGAATTTCTGAGGAAATCGCAATGTGAATTTTTGCGGAAATTTCTCTCATAATTTGCAAAAATTATTCCGGAAATACATTCGGAATTTCCTTCATGAATTCCTGTGGATAACCTTTCGAGAATTGTTTCGAAAACTCAAGATGGCATTGCAGCGGATTTTTTACAATAATTACTGTGGTCAGTGCTCCAAGAAATTCCGCGGAAATTCCTCCACAAGCTTCTTTATATTTTTTTGGTTTTAAAATGCTGAAGAAATCCTCTGTAGGCTGCGTAATATTATTTATGTGAAAATTCTTCAGGAGGTTTCGTAATTTTTCGATGAGCATTCCTGCGAAATGACCATCAGAGTTAAACCTTTGGAAAATTACATTCTAGTGTTTGAACGAATTTCTGCTGAAGTACTTATTTAAATGAGGCATCTACATCAAATTAAGGAACATTTTTGTATTTTTAATTGTTATATAAAACCTCATTCGTTGTAGATGAATACTATGAAAGCAATATAAAATGTTCAACACTATATCAGAATTCCTGACGAAAAAACTTTCGAAAAATGATATGATATACAGGGGTTAGACAAAAAGGTTGAGATAGGTAAAATTATGTCAAAATTCAAATCAACATAACTTCGCGTAGAATAATCCGATTTTGATAAAACCAGGACCATCAGAAGCGGACACTCTTCTAGTATACTGTCCCCTTACAAAATCTGAAACTGGTCCTTGGCCATCGGAGATGTTCCGGGTTTTTCGAGGGTATGTTCAAAATGCATTTTTCCACTGCTTGTCATTTTATGTGACGTTTACTTTTATACTGTTTTATGCTCTCTCCAAAAACTAGAACTAATATGCTGACCAATGGTGGCTGTAGATCGAGAATTCATCAAAACTACGCAGAGATATGGCTATTTCCGTAAGAACGGTTCCGGGGACATGATAAAATGATAACAGATTGGAATAATGCAAATATGAGTATCAAATATGAGTCCACTGCCACCCTTATAGCAGGTTCCAAGGGCCTCCCAGGAGGTGCCGGTTTTGGCATTATCTGGAACCATGCATATATGGGTGTCAAAATTCATGTTTTCCAAAGACAATGAATATAGGATCTTTATTAAAAATTCATTTTGAGGACTGTAAGACTCTTTGGTCAATTTATAACGGATTCCGGGTGTTCTGCGAAAGTGACGTTTGTTCAGGGTGTATGGCCCGTACCGTTTTCACGAAAAAAGCCATGTCTCTGCTTATACCTAATGGATTTTCGATCTGCAGCCAGCATTGGTCAGCATATTAGTTCTAGTTTCTAGGGAAAGCATAAAACATGATGGAAGTAAACGTCACATAAAATGACAAGCAGAAGAAAAAAATCATTTTTGACATACCCTCGGAAAACCCGGAATATCTCCGGTGACCAATGGCCAATCTGAAGTTTTGCATAAAGACAGTATACTAGAAGAGTTTCCGCGTCCGATGGTCCTGGTTTCATCAAAATCGGACTATTCTACGCAAAGTTAAGCTGATTTGAACTTCGACAAAATTTTGCCTATCTTAACCTTTTTGTCTAACCCCTGTATCATGCTATGTGGTTCCTTTGACGATAATCAATCAGAAACTGACACATATCTCGGGTGTTCATGTCCTTTAAAAGACATGTTTTGTATGCGTCATGCTTTAGAATGGTTTAAAAATGACAACAAGTGGCACCCCTCTCCTCATAACATTTGTTTAATGAATGATCAAGAATGTAATCATGGAATTTAATAAGGGCTTGTAAATATCCGAAAAATATTGTGAGTAATTTACTTTAAACGTAAATGTTCTCAACGACATTCGCTAACGAAAATAAAGCCCATCTAGATAAACATAAAACTAATTTTCAAATAAACATCCTTAGATCTAGCATTATATTTGTTAAATTTTCACCTAAAACTAAATCCGCGCGAAGCCCTAAAATCGTTATGTTAATCCGCGCCAAATCCGCGAAAACCGCGAAATCCGCGTAGTCGTAACAACCCTGCAAAGGCAGCCACGTGCTCGTACCACCCCCAGTAATAAAAAAAAACACCGAGGAGAAAAAGCAGTCTCCAGCTGGATGGGGGAAGTATTTTTGTTTCAAAACTACATCATCCAATAGCGAAGACATAACTATATCCGGTGGATGCTTCATTTGGTTGTCTTTCGCTGTAGTTTTCAAAAAAACTGCCATTTGCAACAATTTTTTCCCAAGAGGGGAAATCGACGATTTCTCGCGTGATTTTTGAAAACGCCGTATATGTCCAAATGAGAGACTCTCTTTCATTACGCTCTTTTTTACTAATATCGAAGCTAGTTTTGAATTTTTTGCAATATTTCCACCTCTGCCTGCTAGACAGAGCTATTTTCTTCAAATCTCTGTTGAAACATCCGATGTAAATGTTAGTATGGCTTCATAATAATCGAAAGAGAAAGTAAACAAAGAGAGCCTCTCTTTTGGACTTACGACGTTTTCAAAAATCACGCGTGAATTTTACTCTCACGCTCTCTAATATTTAAGAGAGCGTGAGAGTAATTCGTCGATTTCCTCTCTTGAGAAAAAAATTAAAAAAAAGAAAGAAAAGAAAAAAAAAAGAAAAAAGGAAAAAGAAGACAGATAGAAGAAGCAAGAAGGGAAAAGGAAGAAGGGGTAAGGTGAGAAAAAGCACTTCTCATTTTTCAATTTTTGCTTCTTTTTGATAATTTGGCCTAATGACCGTTCGGCCTAATGACCATTCGGCCTAATGGCCTGACACCGTTTTATTCATAGCTCAGTCAAGACACGATTTTATGAGCGATAAGCTGTGAGACTGTGTTTGTGAGTTAGTTTTTCGAAATTTGAAACAGAAATAATTGTAGACAACATTTACAATCAGGATAAGCATATTACTAAAGAAAAATAACGGTACACCAAAGGAAATACGCAAATTTTTGAGCAAAATTATTGATTCATAAATTGTTCGTCACAATTTTTGAATCGAGTATCTTCATCAGAGCTTAAAATATTCATCTTCATGAAGCAACTTCAGTCCGAATTTTGACAAACATCGCATGAATATTCAAAACATAGAATGACATAGTCAGACGACTACTCCACCAACGCATTCATTCGATTGTCACTGAGTGTACTTACTATGTGCAGAAAAAACATAATTAGCATTGTTTATGTTGATGTTTACCGTTAAAAATGCTTCGCGGATGAAAATTGGATTTAGTTCCATGTGATAAATTACTTTACTCATTTGAAAAGTGTTCATATTTCAGATAATTTATCAATTTGTAAAATGTGCAAAAATATTCAATGACTAATATTCAACTGAATATTGACAGTTCAGAGCAGACTTTGAATTTGTCTGGAAGTGAGCTGAAAAGTAAAGAAAGGTGGACTTCACCAAAAAATTTCGATTATTTTACAGTCTGATTTTCATACATTGAAGCACGCGCGCTATTTTGTGCAACATATGTAGGTCGATTTTCTGTTGTTATTTTCTACCTTAGTTAAATATCGACATCAAACCACCGAGTAAATACTCAAATCACCTACTGATTGGGAGGCCACAGAACAATTTATTAAAGCAATCTCCGCAAATTCGGTATTAGGTACGTATTGATGACTGAAAGTGGTAACAACCCTATTAGGTTGTATATCTTGAAATCTCCATTTAGAAATGTTTCTGTCTTATGTAACTTTTTCGGAAGAATCATTATGGTGGAGGCAAGTTTAGTTCGGAATACCTCCGCTTGGCAGCGCTAGTTTATGAGAAATTTTCCTTTAGGTTTTATATCTTGCAATAAATGAGATTTTGAAAGTTTCTGTCTTCTAAAAATTTGGCATTTCACATTTTTAAACCCTCCTCCCCCAGTAGGCTGTCGTAGTCTTTCCGAAATATAATTCTCCACACCGGTTCAAAGTTGTAAAAAGCCGAAGAATTTTCAGAATTTCGAAAAATTTCGAATTGAAATTCCGAGAATGTCGAGTCTATACTCTTGTTTTCGTGGAGAGTTCGGTGCGAGATTTCTCTTGTTTCGGATAGCAGAACGATGGCGCGATCGGACGAAATATTGTGTTCTGCTTTGCGCGGCCGGTAATAAAAATCAGTTCAGTGCGAGATTTCTCTTGTTTCGGATAGCAGAACGATGGCGCGATCGGACGAAATATTGTGTTCTGCTTTGCGCGGCCGGTAATAGACGTCAGGGCAGTGCGAGATTTCTCTTGTTTCGGACAGCAGAACGATGGCGCGATCGGACGAAATATTGTGTTCTGCTTTGCGCGGCCGGTAATAAAAATCAGTTCAGTGCGAGATTTCTCTTGTTTCGGACAGAAGAACGATGGCGCGATCGGACGAAATATTGTGTTCTGCTTTGCGCGGCCGGTAATAAAAATCAGTTCAGCGCGAGATTTCTCTTGTTTCGGATAGCAGAACGATGGCGCGATCGGACGAAATATTGTGTTCTGCTTTGCGCGGCCGGTAATAAAAATCAGTTCAGTGCGAGATTTCTCTTGTTTCGGACAGCAGAACGATGGCGCGATCGGACGAAATATTGTGTTCTGCTTTGCGCGGCCGGTAATAAAAATCAGTTCAGTGCGAGATTTCTCTTGTTTCGGACAGCAGAACGATGGCGCGATCGGACGAAATATTGTGTTCTGCATTGCGCGCCCGGTAGGCCGGTAGTTAGTTTGTACTACTTTTCGCGCCCGATTCATGGCTAGGTAAAATCACTGTGTATAAAGAATGGCACGGTCGTATCGCTTATCAGAGTGAATCCAGATCCAACGATGCCTACCAATTAACTGATAATCCTTCCTGTGGTTTTTGTGGAGACGCAGAGGTAAACACGGTCTTCAAATAGCAAAAACCACCTACTAATATTCCTTCCTTCTTCCTAACTGACTACAAGGACGTGGCCGGCGCCGTTATTGATCATTTGAATTTTAGAGTCACTGAAACTTGCACACTGAGAATGCTTGAACAATCCCAGTCAATCATTCAGTTGATTCTTTGTGCAATTTCACTGATTCTGGTCAATCACGGAGTAGCAACCATAGATATGTGTAGTCAGTCAAAGCTAAGCTAAAAGCTCTACACTCTTGTTTTCGTGGAAATTTCGTAGAATTTACCGAATGGTAACCTTCAGTGTTGGTAAAAACTCAAAATCTCAAAACTCATGGATGATTCAAATCAAGCGTGAGTTGAAACGCATCCAACTCAGCACCTAAAAACTCATGGATGAGTTGAATCATTCATTTGAATCATCGTAGGTTTTCTTTTGTTCTCCTTCGTTAAAAACAGTGAATTGACGTTTGTCGCATAAAATATTAGACACTCTTTTATGTATAAGCAATGAATTGCACCCAAATTGATTTCAAATGCGTTTTTAAACCAAAATGATTTTTTGGCAAATGAGTGAAATGATGCGTTTTAGCATGAAAAATTCAAGCTTGATGCATTCCTTTAAAATCGCAGACGATTTCGTTCGCACGGGAGCGCTCGTTGATTGAGATTTATGAGTGATTTTACCAACACTGGTAACCTTAAGTTTTCCCGGTAATACTCCAAAAAACTCTCCGTGAAAATTCCTATGCTTTTCTTGAAAAATCCATGAAATATTCCCGTGGAATTTTAGAATGGTTTCCTATATTTTAAATTTCTCTTTTCCTAAGGAAATTTAAAAAAATCTCATGGTTTGGTGAGTTTCTCGTGAAAATTCCGAATAAATCTTCATGAAAATTACAACGGCTTTCTTACAAAAATTGCTAATATTTTTTTCTGGAAATTTAAGAGTTCACTTAATTCAAATAATTTAAGAATTAAAGAGAGAAAGACTACTACTTCAGTGAAATTCATTAGATTTTTCTGGAGAAACTCAAGAGATTATTTCTTTACCAAAATAAAAAAAAAACTTTACCGTCTTGCAAAAAAAAAATCTCGGAAAATTCTTAAAAAATCAAACAAGTGAACTTCTTACAAAGCTGATGTATAAATTGTTTTCCAGAAAGAAAATTAAATAAAATGAAAAAGTCTACGTAGACTTTTTGTATACTCCTCCCCCCTGGCAACTTTCCAAATTCTAAAGATTTCGAGATATCCAATCTAACGGGATTTCATTTTATAATAGCGACGGTTGAATTATGAATAAAAGTTCACATTGGTTTTTACCAATAGAGCATCTTTGTTCAGGACGGCAACGCTCTAAATCTAACAAATTTCGAGATTTGTAACTTCATTGAAATTCGTTAATCGTTTTCCATTACATCGGATATGAACATCTATATAACTTTGTAGAAGACGGAAACTTTTTAAATCTTAATTTAAGATATTTAATTCCAATTTGGAAATTTACAACCGATTTCAACAATTTTGGGCTTATTCGATTCAGATTTTTCTCTTCTATAAAGATGTTATCACGATTCGATTCCTGGAAAATCAAGATTTCCAGGAACATGTCCTGCCTAAATGATACTTATCGTGAATTTCAGTAGCTAACCAGCTATATGGGTATCAAACTTCTTGAAATTTCATCACTAGATTGATTTTTATCGATTTGGGTCCATCAGAAGTGCAGACTTTCGATTGGCCATTCCAGAACAGGTTCCTCGAGGGGTCATAGGTGGCCATGAACATTGCTCAATGGAACATCAACAATATGGGTATCAAACTTCATGAAATTAACTCTTGCGTATATCCTTCATGATCCTAGGCTCACCAGACAAGTTGACTCCGGAGTGGCCATTCTGGAACAGGTTCCCCGGGAGCCGGAGTTGGCCAAAAACATTTCTCATTGGAACCCCAACAATATGGGTGTCAAACTTCTTGAAATTGCTCAAGCGTTCATTTCTGATCTATTTGGGTTCATCAATCAAGTTCACCGCGGATTTCCAATTCCGGAATAGGTTCCCTGAGGAGTCAAGAGTGTTCATAAACATTTTCAGAGCCGCATTTTGTTTTAAATCAATTTATCTAGCAATGTGAGTGCAAAATCAATGCAAGGACCACTCATTGACGCCGGGTGACCAGCAGGAGACCCACCATAAGATTCCGGACACTCGGAGATATGATCGATTCCAGAAATTCTTCTAGACAGATGTGACTTTTCATAAACCGTTTGTTTTAACATTGTCACATCAAAACCAATACATGCACTACTCTTCGATCCTAGGTGGCCTCTATCTGATACTACGAAAGTTTGTTCTAGAAATTTGCGGCTTTTTGCCTTTCTCGTATACTAAGTATACGTAAAGAATATATGATAGCTCAAAAAGTAAAGTAAAAAGTAAGTAAAAAAAGTAAAAAAATGTCACTCATTTTTAAGTCTCTTATCCTTAACTCGCAACAACTCACAAGTTGCATTCGACGCAGAATACTCCCCCATTGTTTCCTATTGAAAATTGGCCAGATCGGATTATGGGTTTCAAAGTAATGGCCAAAATACTATTTTTATGATGCACGAGAAAGGCACCATCACCGCTAGGTGGATTAATCAGTTTTTTTTTTAAACAATCCATTGTAAAGTAATGTTCAGGGCCATCAATTGATTCCAGGTGGACACTAAGTTATCCTTGGGAAGCTCCGAATCATCCAGAGCAGTGGTTAATTCTTGAAATTCGTCATTTGTTGTGAGAGCAAAATTAATGCAAGGGCTACCTGATGGTCCCCAAATGGTTCTCCAGAAGTGCAGGGACATCCAGAGCAGTGGTCAATTATTAAAGTTCGTTCTATAAACTTTTGAAAATCGTTTGTAATAGCAGTATAGAAGCGCGAGATTGCGAATATCATTCATTGATCCCGAGTAGCCACCAAGAAGTCCTCCCGAAATACCGGAATTCCCGAAGCAATCGTTATTTCTTACATTTTGTTTTCAACAGTTGCGTAATCGTGAATTTTTTTGTAACAAAGTAAAAAGAGAATGGAAAGAGAGCGGGCTTGGTAGTCATAAGGCTACTGCTTCTGCCTCATACGCGGAAGGTCGTGGGTTCAATCCATTTCCATTCTCCTACTTTGTATATTTCTTTATATTTATCTCTAGCAATCGCTAGAACTGGAAATGTACTTCCATACCATTTCCATTTCTATTCCTATACCTTCAACTTGACCATTCTAGCAGTATCTGCTAGAATTGGAAATGAACTAAAGAGCTCGTTTCCTACATCCAATTAGAAATTCCATCAGTTGCTTTCTAACTATAAAGGCTCCCCCAGACCTAAGTGATTTTATCGCCGCGACGGCGACAACTAGTCGCCGCGATTCTATCGTTGGGTCGCTGCAGGCAATGTTCTATTTACGCTTCCATACCAACGGCGACCGAATCGCAGTCGCCAAGCGCTAGAATCGCGTCGCGACTGTCGCATCGCGTATGTTTGGGGGAACCTTAACATTGTCAGTTCGTTAAACAAGACGGACCTCTGCCTCTCGAACCTTAACCCAAAAATTCCAATAGATTCCGTACGAACTCGTGGCAAGGCGCAGAGGTATATTAGGCTTGCAGTGGGCGAGTGATTGCATCATCATTTCATCCCCCTTCCATACATTGACTTGCATTCTGAATCCTGTGTGAAAAAAAAATCTGTAACTAGATGCGGTCCCTCAGTAGATGAAGAAATTGGCTAGTCCTATCAGTTTCGTCGTTCCAGTTTTAAAATCTACCTGTCTGGCCGTGAAGGCCGATCAACGACGGATGAAATGTTTAGCCTGAAGATGATCCTTTATAAATTCGGGAGTACAACTTGCAGACTCTGTCTATTGATTTCAAAGCAGTGTACGATTCAGTGAAAAGAAATTAGCTGTGGCAGATAATGTCTAAACATGGTTCTCCGGCGAAGCTGATTACGATGATACGTGCAACGCTTGATGACTCGAAATAAAGTATTCGGGTTATCAACCGCGTTTGTGACCGTGGAGAGATTGAAGCAGAGTGATACGCTTTCAAATTTATTGTAAACTAGTCGACCCGGCAGACGTTGTCCTGCATAGTAGGCGAAAACGCGCGGTGAACTGCCCATGCGAAACTTCCATACGAATCTTAATTTTAGTTTTTCACGATTTACTCAACCTAACTCGTGAATTTCGCAAGAAAAAATATCATATAAACCCGTCGGAAACGAAAATGAACATAATTGCTGAAGGAATAAATAAAATCCATCCAGCCGTTTTTGAGTTATGCGGATACGAACACAGACCATTTCATTTTTATTATACACACTTAAAATAAATCGCCGAATTCGGTAAAATTTTACCGAAATCTCAACAGCAGAACTGTTCGGTAAATAATTTAACTGATTTTCGGTGATTCAAAATTGAGTTGAGCAATGGAAAAAATTACAAAAAATTTGTAAAATAAATCTCGCGCTTAGTTTCATAGGGGCGTAACTGTATTGATCGATTTCTCTTCATCGATGTTTTCTTTTTATTATTGTACCGAATTGACATAGTTTGCCGATAATTTAATGGTTTGGTGTGCTAAAGGATGATTGTAACTTGCACCAGAATCAAGAATCACGGTTGTAGCTTTTGAAACAATTGAGTTATTAATAAAATATAAAATCGATTAAGAGAAATCGATCAATACAGTTACGCCCCTATGAAACTAAGCGCGAGAAATTACCGAACAGTTCTGCTGTTGAGATTTTGGTAAAATTTACCGAATACGGTGAAATGAGTTAAGTGTGTATAGATATTGCACTCGAGGGGGTGATATTAGGAGATCTGGTGTGCAGAAGAATGACACTATCATCAAGAGGGAGCCGGCGAAGATAGGCTCTACGAAGACGGAGTACATGGTTGCGGGTAAAGATAAAGGTAGACCTATTGGTGTTAGTGCTGAGGTACCCTAGCAGCACACATGTTCCACATAGGTTACTGCAACTCTTATGTGACCAGATTCAGTCACAATCAAGTCGCTGCAATCATTTTTGTCTGACCTGTGTTGCTCGGGTAGTGGTTGATGGGGAAGTTGTTGAAGAATTTGTTGATCTTTGAACACATGACATGTGACAATGAAGTTTCCTGTGAAGTGAAAAGACGTTTTGCTGCTGCGAACAAGGACTTCCTCGAATATTGGAAACGAAATTTGCTCTGATTCGTAAGAATGTAAAAAAAGACGGACAGGAAAGTTTCCGAGCGAAAAGTGCTACGTACAATTCTCGATGGGAAACTAGAAAAAAATGTGTGGCGCAGACGCATGAATCACGAGCTGTATCAAATGTATAAAGAAGAAAATATTGTGAATCATATAAAATACGGCAAACTCCAGTGGGCCGGTCACTTAGTGCGAATGTCTGAAGAAAGAATAGCAAAAACAAAATTTACCAAAGATCCGGATAGAGACTAGTGTCTTCGTGGCAGGCCACGAACACGCTAGCTGCTGCACGCGGTGGAATCGGACTTGGAAACCCTAAACGTTTATGAAAACTGGAGGAATATCACCCAAGATTGACAATTGTGGAGCTCTACAATACGTTCGTCAAAGGTTGTTTAGAGCTTCTAGTGGAGTGTCTTCACTTGTCATAAGACGATTTCGTACTATCTCATTTTATTCCACCATTTGAAGTGAACGAACGATTTATTGAAAGTCGCAGCATTATTGGATGTATTGTGGCTATCCGTTTAGATTGCATCAATTATGCTCTCACATTTCTCAACAAGCGATTTATAAAAACTCACAACTTTCTAGGACGACTTAAAAATTGGCACATCATCGAAAGTTCCGAAGCTTCCAGATGCTCACCTAACGGCCGCACGGTGTCAATGAATGATTCTCGAATTGATTTTGATTGCACACAGCTACAAAAGAAAGTCGCAGCTTTCTAGGGCGAGTTTCTAGAATTGATTACCTTTTTGGCTATACCGGAGCTTTCTGAGCACCACTTAGTGCCCTGCCGGGGTGAACGTTCGTTTCTTGAAATGATATTGGTCCCATTTTGATGCATAAATCGTTTTGTGAAACAGTACGGTTTACGAGGATGAATTTAAAAATTTTGCTCTCACATTCATAACAAACCACTGTATTCTAGGACGATTTTCAAGAATTTGTCTTTACTATGAGGGTTCCAGACCTTCAGTGCCAGATGACCAATGGTGGCCAATGCGTTGCTCATGCAATGATTTTACTCTCACAATGCTACAACAAGTAATTTTTTCTAGGACGGATTTCCAGAATTGGCATTACGCCAACAATATATTAAAAAAAAATCGAAACTTCAAAATATAATCTTCTACACCTGTTCATTTCTCCTGATGTTCAAGCACCTTCTAAAAACCACTTAGTGGCCATCCGGGATGAATAAGTAGTCCTTGTATTGTATTCTAAAAAGTCTCAGTTTTCTAGGACAAACTTTCAGAATCGGCAACTTCCCCGGATGTTTTGGAGATTTCGGTGGTCCACTTAGTTGCCTTCTGGTGTCAAAGGCTGGTCCTTGCAATGATTTTGCTCTTAACACACGGATTGCAAAAACTGCAGCTTTCTATGTTTTTATTTATATTTATTTATATTGACAAGTATTCATGGCCACTTAAGACCCTACGGGGAACCTGTCCTGGAATGGAAACTATAAAGTCAGCACGTCTGGTGACTCTAAAACAATCAGAAACAAACTGCTGAGGCAATTTCAAGAAGTTTGATGCCCATATTGTTGAGGTTCCATTGAAAATTGTTTATGACCATTCTTGGTCCCACCGTGAGCCTGTTCTGAAATGGCCACTCAAATTTTCACACATCTGTTGGAACCAAGATAATAAACAACAGTCTGCTGTGGAAGTTTTAAGAATTTTGACATCCATATTGTTGGAGATTCAATGAGAAATGTTTTTGACCAACCTTGACCAAACAGCCCCCCTCCTCTTCCCCATCCGAGAAACTTGTTCCAAAATGGCCACTCCGGAGTCTACTTGTCAAGAACACACGCTGGAAATAATTTCAAGAAGTTTGATACCCATATTGTTGATGTTCCCTTGAAAATTGTTCATGGCCACCTATGACCCCTCGAGGAACCTGTTCTGGAATAGCCAATTGAAAATCTGCACGTCTGATGGACCCAAATCAATAAAAATCGACCTGCTGATGAAATATCAAGGAGTTTGATACCCAATATTTATCAACAATGCCTGCTGAGTGTGATTCTTTTGTTTTGTATTTTTCTCTGCTCCTCTTCGCCTATGACGGTGTCTTTCAGTCAGTAAGACAAAGCAGGAGTAGATTAGCTTACTCGGTTTGCCAACAGCGGGCTGAAGCTGATGATCAATTGGCACAAATTTCCTGTCACTGTCTTTCAAGTGATAGTATTCACCCATGCATTTATATAGGGCCGTCGCATTCACGCAGCAGCGAGTGAACTGAATGGACTGTCACTGCGGACTGCGTGTGCAATGAGAAGAGAGGTCTTTTGTTTACTCTTTCTTTGATTGTTGCTGCTAACCATTTTCAGTTTTCACTTTTAGGAAGTGAGTGTGAAGAGGATATGGTATCAATTTCAACAAATTTCAGTCACTGAGATTGATAATTCGCACCACTGATACCCATATTGCTGATTACCTATCGAAATCCACGATTAGTATAATCTATGCAGGACATGTCCCTAGAAATCCGGATTTCCCGGAGATCCGAGGGACCGGACCGGTCCAATCCTAGAACAGCATGATAAAGGACAAAATTCTAAATAGAATGAGCCCAAAGCGGTTAAAAATTGCCAAAGATATAAGCATTTTAGTTTCGTTGGTACCCGGGTACCTTGCCGGACATTTAAAGGGTAAAAAAATGTCGGAACCCCTCCCTCCACCCCTCCTTAATCAAAATTTCAGTTAACCCGTACAATCGATTTTGGTCGTCATTATTGTGGATATGACAGAGTTTCAACCTCCTACTATAAAAATTTATTTAGATATCGCGAATTGAATTCCAAAAAGGTACCCGGGTACCCAGCCGGCCACACAAGGGTTATATCAACACATACGTAACGCCGCTATGCAGATAAATCTCTAACTTGTCTGATCTTCAAACGCAGGGCATGGATTTCTTGATCAACTTCGTTGATGATTGCAAGCGTCTATCTCCATAGCACTAAGAGATGTATCAATATATGCACAAATCCATAAAACACAATGGGTACGCACTTCCCCCCTACGGCATTACGTAATCTATTGTAGTGCATAATTGTTGCTTTTCATATCGAGAATATTTCTGACAAATAATCGCAAAAATTGAACTATAATAATTTGATTCAAAAACCGTGACCAAACTGATTCACATTTGTGGGAAGGCGGTACTGATTCATAAAATGTGAAATCCGATATCCATATAATATTTTGAAATCATTGATTTAAATATAACGTTTAATAAGTAAAATGTGACTAAATTTAAAATACACATCTTATAGTGGCAATTGGATTCAATTGCATTAAAATATGTGTTTTATTAGTTTATTAGTTTCTGTGGTATTTTTTGTGTTGCTGAAAGTTGCTGCCGCTATGAAACGAACAGATCGAGCCACCGTAGACATGTTCTGTCAAAACAACACGAATGGAAATCTAGACCAACATTTGAAAAGGGCGTAACAGCCAAAAATTATTTCTTCTGAATCTTCGTCCACATACAAAGCTTTAGATGTAGACGAAGAATCAGAAAGAATAAATTTTGGCTGTTACGCCCTTTTCAAATGTTGGTCTAGAAATACACGTATACAGTGCCGCCGTTGTTTTGATGCGGTGAGTGCAAAATGAGTTACCTTGATTGATCCATTGTGGGTAGAGTGTACATCCCCACACTGGGACAGAGCCGCCTCGCAGCTTAGTGTTCTTAAGCACTTCCAAGGTTATTAACTGCAAGGTTTTTAAGCCAAGCATTCGTATATCATGAGGGTAACACGATGATAATTTTTTATGCCCAGGGAAGTCGAGACAATTTTCAATTCGAAAACTGCCTAGAATGGCACCGGGAATCGAACCCAGCAACCCCCCTCTCAGCATGGTCTTGCGTTGTAGCCGCGCGTCTTACTGCACGGCTAAGGAGAGCTAAGAATGAGACGTTAAGATTCGAATTTTGGTTTTGTGGCTGTTAAGCCCCAAATGCAATTCAGCGGAACGGCAAGATTTGACAAAAATAAAATATATCTTGCACGATATTGAAAATAAATCGATTTTTTCAAAGACCACCATTCTATACAAAAGAAAGCTGATCCGAGAAGAAATTCATTCAAAACACATTCGCTTGGCGATGGCGGAAAGATCAATTACACAACCCGTCTGAATTTTAACACAATCTATAACGATTTGAAGAATTTATTGTGAATTTTCATTTCTTTGATTTCAGATATGACAAATGTGTCATTTCTTTTGCATTGCTTCATTCCAGACAGACCCTAGAGCCTTCTAGTCCCTCTCCATTGGATAAATTAGATAAATAGATGATTAGATGATTTTTATAATATAGATGATTTTCTATATAATTCTGCTGATGTGATAATTTTAGTTCTCCAAACAGAAAAAAAATGAGATTTTGAACATTTACGCTTAGTGAACAACCTGCAATTTTAATCCATGGTTCGACTTTAAAATTATCCACAGAGAAGATAAAAGTATCTATGATATATCTGTGTATATCGTGCCTGACTAATGAAATAAACAAAAGCCACTACATACCTCCCCCTTCTGGTGAAAATAACTTACTTGTCCACTAGCGGTCCACTGTAGTCTTCTGGGAACTTCGGCGTGAACGGCAGAATATATTTATACAGTCGCTCGTTCAGCACGTACAGCTGTGCCGTGGTGGAACACTTGACGTTGAACCACCAGTCGCACGTCAGGGCAACCTGAATGAAATCGCAAGATAAATTAATCGTATTACCGCATAATTCCCAAACCAGTAGCACCCACCTGACTGAAGATAGTCCCGTTCGGGCAGAGGAACGACGCCTTGCCTCCGTTCAGATCGCAGTAGTGCCACACCTGACAGTTCGTTTCCGGATCGCCGAAGAAGCCCTTGTACCGTTGTTCCTTGCAGCTGAAGCTGGTTTCGGGAATTTCAGCTAAATTGGGATAGTCTACTCCAGGGCGGCCAGAGTTTGGCCCTGGTGGTGTTGGCCCCAGTTCCGGATGGTGTGGCAGTAAAGAACCAGACTCGTCCTGATGGCTGTGGTGAGAGGAAGGTTTTTTGTGAGGTTTCGATGGCGATTTTACGCTCGCAGGTACGTGATGGTCGTATTCTTCGGGGGCGGCGAAGTCCTGCTCCGGTTGCTGGTGTACTTGCTGGGAGGCTTTGAGATTGTTCAAAATTTTAACGAGCGTTCGGATAGAGTTGTCGATGTTATCGGGTGTTAGAGTTTTCGGCAAGTGATTACTGTCCTGAAGTTTCTTAAGCAGGTCGGCGAGGGATGTCGATCCGGAAGAACTGGCCGTGTCGATGATTTGAGTTGGACTTGCGGGGCGAGGCTTGTTATGTTGATAGACGGGTTGGGGTTTGTCTTCAGGGTACGTCGGTATTAGTTTGGTAATTTTAGTCGGTTTCGAAAGCGGTATGTAGGTGTTTTGATAGTAGTAGTTTTGTCTGACCTGGCTTTTGTAGTCAGCGTACTGGTCGAAGTAATTCGGGTTGGGGGAGCGGATGTCACTTTGACCTAGATTTTCAGTTAAATGCTGTCGAATGGGAGGGGCCTTAGTAGAACCACGAATTTGCTTGTGATGCGAAGGTTTATGGCGGATAGTATACTTAGGACGGGCGGTCGTAGATACCGAGGATGGGGCAGGAGGATTATAGGCGACGTAAGTTTCTTTTTGAACTGTCGGAGTGTATGGACGTGGGGTAGAATATTCATCACGGAACGGAACAGTTCGTGGAGTCGAGTATTCGACGGCCACCGGGATGGGAACCTGGACTGGTTTACTACCAGGTTTGTAGAGCGGGTCCTCTAAATAACTTTGCTTGTGAAATGGAATCGGGTTGGATGGTGACTTGTAAACAATTTGCTCGTCCAAGTATGCCGGCTTCGGTGAAGGTATCGGTTTAGGGAGGGTTTTGTATATGTCTAATTCGTGTTCATAGCTTGGCTTGGGTATTGGTTTTGGTTTGAAGCTCTGTTCTTGGTCTTCCAGGTAGTTTGGTTTCTCTTTGTACATTGCATATGTTTCCGATGGCGTAGCTATTTTGGATGGTTTTTCGTGGTAATACAGTTGGTTGGGTTCAGGAGATGGTTTAACGAGAATGTAGGTTGTTTGGAGTTTGTGTACCGCATAAGTCGATGATGGAGTTGGACGTGGGAGCGGTTTTTCTTCAATTTCTTCCGATATGTCATCTTGATCAATATATGGCTGACCACCTGAAGGGGCGCCATTGTTGTACGCTAATGGAGTAAAGGCACCTGGCAATTTGTTTGAAGGTAGGAACGGATTTATCTGATATTTCTTATAAACCGCAACCGGTTGATACTGTAAATAATCATGTAGCATTCAACGATATGGAAATCTGTTTATAATCTTATTAACAATTACCTTAATTGGACTCCTAGTGGCTACAACGGGTGGGGCCGGTGTTGCTGTCAGCAGATGATTGAGAACGGGTTCTTCGTCCGGATCGCTGCTCCCACTGTTATATCCGTTCGGTTGAATCGATGGCTGCGGTTTTGGTATGGTTGCCTGTGGCTGAATTTCAATCGCATATAACTTGGAAGGTGGACCCTGTTGCTGATGTGGCTGCTGCTGCTGCTGGTGGTAATACTGCTGTAAATGTGTTCGGGTGTTGTATACTAGAGCCAGATTTGGGTCATGGTTGCCAGCCGGGGATGATTGGGATGACTGCGACGGGGCTAATTGATGACGCTGAGAGTATTCGTACTTGATTGGAGTATTATTTATCAGAATCGTCTTGTATGAATTTCCTTGAGAGTTTCCTGGCGATGAAGATGACACTGAAGGAGAGGACTGGTAGCGTACTGATTGATGAACCTGCGGCTGATAGGATTGATAAACCAGTGGCGGATCACCACTCAAACCACTCTGCGGTGGTGGTTGACGTTGATATTGCTGAAGTGATAAAACCGAATGCTTCCCACTCTGTTGACTGTGATGAAGGTGTGACTGTTGTTGTGGTTCTTGAGGTCGTTGCGGCCGCTAAAATTAAATGATACAAAATTTACTTTTTATAGTTCTGTACATTATATTTTAGTTAACACTTGACATTATTTAAAATAAATTCTAATCATCTTGAAGGACTTTAAACTAGATTTCCAACAAAACCTTGCGTATTGTATCGATTGATTGTGTTTAAGAATTTTTAAAAAAAATAGACAGAATTTTTAATGATAATCTTGATCCAGTGATGTTTTATTTTATTGCATGTTTTACTATGTATTAATATTATTATAATAATGGCTAATCCGGAGACGTCGAGTTCGATTCTCGCTTTGGCCTAAGATATTTTCGGATGGGAAACATTCTCGGCTCCCAGGGTGTCAGGCCGTTTGGCCGAATAATTAACCCGTTTCCCGCCAACGTCTTTTTTCAAAGATTTCAATAAGAAGGAATCATCTTTGAGAAAAATGCTAGAACAAAAGTTATTTGGCATTGCCAAAATTAGTAGAAACGAAAAAAAAAGTTTTTGATTGTAAATCAATAGTTAATTGATTCAACAGTTTTCAATAGTTTACTAGTTGTACTCAAAATTGATTATATTTGCAGTCTAATGGAACCATAAGGATGTGTCAAATATTCCTTTATGTTGTTGAAACAATTCGATGAAGGTTAGAAGGTGCAAAATTTGATGGACACCATGGGCGGGAGAAAGTTAAAAAAATACGAGCAGTGAAGAGAAATGAGAAGTGAGTATCAATAAGAAGTATGAAGTAAGAAGTAAGTTGTGAAAAGTGAGAAGAAAAAAGTAAACTGAGAACTGAGAACAGAACTTCTTCTTTATTCTTTCTTCCTCCTGCCTTTTTCCTTATGCCATCTTTCTTACTCCTTCCTTCCTTCTTTCTTTTTTCTGCTTCCTCCTCACATCTTCCTTCTACCTTCTTCATTCTTCCTTTCTTCTTTCTTCTTCTTTTTCCTTCTTTCTTTGTCTATCTTACTTCTTCTTTCATTCTTCCTACTTCCTTCGTCTTTCTTCCTAGCTTCTTCCTTCGTCTTTCTTCCTAGCTTCTTCTTTATCTTTCTTTCTTCGTCCTTCTTCCTTATTTTTCCTTATTTCTTCTTCCTTCGTCCTTTTTCTTCTTTATTTCTTCTTCCTTCTTATTGTTTCTTTCTTTCGTTTTTCATCTTCCTGCTTCCAACTTCCTTCTTTCTTTTTAGTTTTTCCTTATTTCTTCTTCCTTGATCATTCATTCTTCCTTCTTTCTTTCTTCTTCCTTTTCCCTTCTTTCTCATTCCTTCTTTTTTTCTACTTTCTTCTTTCTACCTTCTTCATTCTCCCTTCGTTCTTCTCCCTCTTCCCGTCTTGCTTCTTTCTTCTTCCTTCTTGCTCCTTCTTTCTTCTTTTTTTAATTATTTCTTTCTTCTTCCTTTTCCTTTTTCCTTCTTGTGTTTTTCCTTACTCCTTTGCTCATCTTCCTTCTTTCTTTCTTCCTTCTTTCTTTCTTCCTTCTTTCTTATTTGCTTTTGCCTTCCTCGTATACTTAATAAGTATACGTAAAGGCTATAAGGTACACTGGGGGAAGTGGAAAAAGAGGGTAAGTGTAAAAATCGACTCGAAAAATTGGAATTGTACATACTTTACAGTTTTTATTACACCATAACATTGTGCAAGAATATACTTTGATGCCCACACTAATTGTTGCCACACTATCTGGAAACAACGATGAGGTTGAAATGATGCCCAATGCTGACGGTCTGTGTGACAATGTGACATGTCTATAGGACTGTCAGAAAACGAAAACAAAGTTTATATATCATAGAAACGATCAGGAACGTGGTTTCGATTTTTATTGGAATATTGGAATAAAATTAAAAGTAGTTGTTAAATTAATCAGTTGAACTAAAATACCTCTATTATTATTAGTAATCGATTTGGTGAGTTACGATTTGGTTTTGTTAGTTTAATTTAGTACCCTTATACTCCCTTTTATAGTAGTTACACATATCGCAAATTATAACCCCGCTTATCGCTCGTTGCATAATACGTGGTGAACACTGAAAAAGTATGATGTATTACTCATTTATATCCTGATTTATTAATAATAAAATAATTAATTTACAGCTTTGGAGCTGTCGATCAGAAGCTATCAAAACAGTGTCTCAATCAAGGTGCAACAATTTCTCCAAAGTTTTTCAGTGTTCACGACGTATTATTCAACAAGTGGTACGCTCTTTTTCGTTACCTCCCAGTAACTATATTTGGAAACGGGAAGAAGGTGAACATTTTTGCCTTCATGGACGAAGGTTCAAGTTCAACACTTCTGGAGGCTAGTGTCGCGAACCAATTGGGAGAAGAAGGACCGCTATCATCATTGACGCTCTCGTGGACTGGTAACATAACGTGGGAAGAAAAAAATTCGAGATGTGTGGAAGTAAACATCTGTGGCAGTCAACTGAGGCAAAAATATGTTATCGGAAACGTGCAGACAGTCAGCGAGCTTCAACTTCCCAGACAATCCTTCAACTACGATGAATTGATCAAACGATTTCCCTATCTGAAGGGGCTTCCCCTAGAAGATTATTCTGAAGTAACACCACAGATGATTATCGGACTGGAACATGTACGACTACTAACGACGCTGAAATTGCGTGAAGGAGGCGCGACCGGTCCAGTAGCAGTTAAAACTAGGTTGGGCTGGTGCATGTATGGAAAGCAGAGCGGAAGGGACGCCAGTATGCAGCAGCTAAATTTCCATCGGACTATTGTGCAAACAAACCAGTCACTTCATGACTTGATGAAGCGCTTTTCGAAGTAGATGAGGTGCAGTTACTAGTAAACCACAAGCTGAAGACGACAAGCATGCACTAGAGATACTGGAAGAAACTACCATACGGAAAGGAAACCGCTTCGAAACGGGTTTATTGTGGCGAACCTATCTACCATCGTTTCCTGATAGCCTGCCGATGGCGACCAAAAGATTGTTCTCACTAGAGAAACGATTGGAACGGAACCCCGATTTGTGTGAAAAGGTGAAGAAGCAGATAAAACGTACAAGATGAAGCAGTACGCGCACAAGATATCGCAAAAAGACGAAATGCAAGCGAATCCCCAACGTGTGTGGTATCTACCCCTAGGTGTAGTCAGCAATGAGAAGAAGCCGGGAAAATTGCGCTTGATCCGGGCCGCTGCTGCAAGAGTTAGTGGAGTTAGTTTCAATGATTTCCTACTGAAGGGTCCGGATTTATTGACCGCACTGCCGGAGGTCCTTCTCCGATTCCGGGAGGAATCGATTGCAATATGCGGAGACATATCCGAAATGTTTCATCTGATCAGGAAACGAGAGCAAGACAAGCAGTCGCAGCGTTTTCTATGGCGAAATAACCCGAACGAACCTATACAGAAGTACGTAATGGATGTGTCGACCTTTGGCGCTACTTGCTCTCCCTGCTCGGCGCAGTTTATTAAAAATAAAAATGCCAGTGAATATTCAGAGATTTACCCACGTGCCGCCAAAGCGATAACAGACAATCATTAGTGCTGTCCAATGAGCAGCTCGAAGTAGCTCGAAGTTGTTCCCGTCCTGCTCGTTCTTTTTTGTCAACAAATGGGCATGAGCAGGACAGGGAGAAACTTCGAGCTACTTCAAGCTCTCATTGGACAGCACTATTATGTCGATGACTTCCTCGACTGCACTGATACAGAAGAAGAAGCTGTAGAGCTGGTTAAAAACGTAAAGAAAATACATACAGCAGCAGGAGATCAATAAGTTCCGATCAAACTCAGTAGCTGTACTATTGGCTCTCGGCGTATCGGACTCTTCAAACAGCAAACTACTCCATTCAGATAAGCTTACTAACTCCGCGCGAGTGCTTGGATTGTTATGAATACCCTCTTCGGACCTGTTCATGTTCGATACAGCGACTCTGATCCCCCAAGCAATCCAACCAGATGGCGACACGCCTACCAAAAGGCAGGTGTTACAAACAGTCATGAAACTTTTCGATCCGCTCGGTATGATCTCCCACTACATCATCCATGGGAAAATCCTAATGCATGAGATTTGGAGATCTGGCACTAACTGGGATGAGCCGATAGCGGAGATTTTACTGGACAAATGGCATCGATGGGTCGAACTACTAAGTCTTCTAAAGGAAGTGAAGGTACCAAGGTATTTCTTTAGGGGAATGCGATCAGATTTGATACAAGGATTGCAGCTACACGTACTAGTGGATGCCAGTGAAGCTGCCTACGCATGCGTGGGGTATCTACGACTACCAGTGGGGAAAGAAGGACGATGCGCGTTAGTTGCCTCGAAAACGAAGGTAGCACCCCTGAAGCTGTTGTCAATCCCGCGACTAGAACTGCAAGCAGCTTTGATCGGAGCACGCCTATCTCAACACATTTCAGCATTGCCTGTCGAAAAGTACTATTATTGGACAGACTCTACAACCGTTCTCGCCTGGCTTCGTTCGGACAGCAGACGATATCATCAGTGCGTAGCATTTCGGGTAGGAGAAATACTTTCAACTACAGGAATTGACGACTGGCATTACGTTCCATCGAAGTTAAATGTAGCGGATGAAGCAACGAAATGAGGATCTGGTCCGAGCTTCGACCCTGATGGCAGATGGTTTCAAGGACCGTCATTTTTGTGGAGATCGGAAGAAAATTGGCCGTCCCAGAATAAACATCAGACTTCAACGAGTGAAGATCTTCGTGCAAGCTTTCAACACCATAACTGTACGAAAATAGTGGAATTGTTCGACGCTTCTCGTTTCTCCAATTGGAATCGTATGATTCGAGCAGTAGCCTATGTCCATCAGGCGGTCTACATTTGGTGTGCAAGAATACCTCGAATACAACGGACAACGATTCGAAAAAGTGGGGATATACAGAAAGCTGAAAATTCCATCTGGAAGCAGGTTCAAGCTCAGGAATTTTTCGATGAAATACATATTTTGCAACGAGGAGACGAATCACATATCATCCCAAAGCGCAGTTCATTATACCGTCTGACTCCTTCTTGAACGATCAAGGGTTATACGATTACAAAGCCGGATCGAAGCAGCACCCTATGCAACATATGAAACCAAATATCCCATAATTCTACCCAACAAACATCGTGTAACATTTCTACTAGTCGACGGATATCATCGCCGCTTCCTACATGCAAACAATGAAACGGTCTGTAATCAGATTAGACAGCTGGATTACATACCTAGACTACGCTCTCTGATTCAATCAGTGGTCAGGAACTGCCAGTTGTGTAAAATTAACAGGGCTATTCCCAAACCGCCGATAATGTCACCATTGCCCAAAATTCGCCTCACGCCCTTTATTCGGGCTTTCACATTCGTAGAAGTGGATTACTTCGGGCCGTTGGAGGTCAAGGTGGGACGAGCTGTGGGTAGCTCTTTTCACATGTCTCACAGTGAGAGCTGTGAATTTAGAGCTGACCCACGCCTATCAACGCAGTCATGTATCATGGCCATTAGACGGTTCGTAGCAAGAAGAGGAGCACCGAAAGAAATATATATACGGACAACGGCACAAATTTCCAAGGTGCTGGCCGCCGACTTAACGAAGAGAAGAAGAATTACTAAGTATAAGTGAACAATGTACCACAACGTTCACCAATGCTTATACTACGTGGCACTACAACGTTCCAGCAGCTCCCCATATGGGAGGCCCCTGGGAACGTATGGTTCGAGCGGTAAAGACGGCGATGAAAGCGATTTCTGATCATCCCAGATATGTGAGCGATGAAGTTCTAGAAACCGTTCTTTTGGAAGCTGAGAGTGTGGTCCACTTACCTAACCTATATTCCAGTAGAAATTGATAGCCATGAATCGCTGACCCCTAATCATTTTCTTCTATACGGGGCTAGTGGGGTCAAACACCCCATGGGAGCACTAATAGACGTGCGTGGTTGACTTCGTTACTGCTGGGCAATTGCGCAAGAAATGGTCGATGGATTCTGGCGTCGGTGGATTCTAGAATATCTACCTATGCTGACTAGACGAACCAAATGGTTCGAAAAAGTGAAACCACTTCAGCCAGGGGACCTCGTGGTAGTGATCGATGAGAACAAGCGGAATTTCTGGGAACGTGGACGCATCATCGGAGGCGTCAAAGGAGTAGACGGTCAAGTTCGTCGAGCAACTGTTCAAACAGCACGGGTCGTATATAACAGACCAGCTGTTAAACTAGCCCTTCTAGATGTGACTGACGTAAAGCAAGCGGATTCGGCTACCGATCGTGCAGCATGTGGATCATCTCACGGGCAAGGGGATGTTGCCACACTATCTGGAAACAACGATGAGGTTGAAATGACGCCCAATGCTGACGGTCTGTGTGACATGTCTATAGGACTGTCAGAAAACGAAAACAAAGTTTATATATCATAGAAACGATCAGGAACGTGGTTTCGATGGTTTGGAATAAAATTAAAAGTAGCTGTTAAATTAATCAGTTGAACTAAAATACCTCTATTATTATTAGTAATCGATTTGGTGAGTTACGATTTGATTTTGTTAGTTTAATTTAGTACTCTTATACTCCCTTTTATAGTAGTTACACATATCACAAATTATAACCCCGCTTATCGCTCGTTGCATAATACGTGGTGAACACTGAAAAAGTATGATGTATTACTCATTTATATCCTGATTTATTAATAATAACATAATTAATTTACAGCTTTGGAGCTGTCGATCAGAAGCTATCAAAACAGGGTCTCAATCACGGTGCAACACTAATACTATATTAAAATTTGTATAATACATACACTAACACGGTTAACGCTTGGATTGTCATTTTAGGTTTCGCGAAAAGTTGATTTTGCATTCATAAAATCAATTCTTATTTGCACACATTGTCCCTTTTTCCAGAGAACTCGATTCACAGGTAACCATTACAATACAATTAAACTAATCATATTTAATTTGTAGTGGTTTGTACCATGAAAGCAAATATTTTAAAGATATTACACTTACCCCTGGTATCAAACACTGCGAGGGAAGTGGAAAATGTTCGCCTCCCTGGGTTTATTTTGATAGCTGTGAATCTTAATATGTTCCTTCTTTGTTATCATTGTGATTTCAGTGGTAATTAGAATAATGTACCTAAGAAAACGCCTGATTAATCTACCTATCGTTATTAATGCCTTGCACATGTTTTACATATGAAAAAAATGTATGAGAAAGAAAAAAAATAGCACCGGTCGGTGAATATATTCCATAATTCATATTCATTTATATTTACAGCACGTTTTGATGTTGAATGAATTTTTTTGTGTGAACAAATCGGTTAAGGACACGTACTTTAAAATAAGATATTATTATGTACGTGTGTTGCGCACACACATACATATAACCACGCACATACAGACATCATCTCAATTCGTTAAACTAAGTTGATTAGTTCACAACCCTGTATGCCCCATTTTCCCTATAAAAAGTTCATCTTTGGGGCGACCGATAGATTTTACATACACTTAATGTTCGAGAAGGCAAAACCAGCCCTCCAATAGCTATTACAAGAATTCCTTGGGGACCTATTCCGTTAAGTTAATGAAATTATTCACAAAAGATACTCAGAACAGGGGGTTTGGAGGCCCTGCAAGCCAGCCTTTAAAAAAACATACGCAACGAACAATCAACAAGAGAGTACGGACCGGAACCATCGGCGAAGACCACTGCGACGAAAAGGGACTAGCGATTGGAAACTCGGTTCGTGGAACTGCAAATCTCTCAACTTCATCAGGAGCACACGCATACTCGCCGATGTGCTCAAGGACCGTGGATTCGGCATCGTAGCGCTGCAGGAGGTTTGTTGGAAGAGTTCAATGGTGCGAACGTTTAGAGGTAATCATACCATCTACCAGAGCGGGCAGCAGGGACCATGTCCAAGGGCTTTGACGACCCTCCTCAGCCGTCTGTGAGTCAGGGGTTCTGCCTAGGGAGGTGGTGGGGTTAACAGGGGCGCTGTTAATTCCCTCCCAAAAACCACATATCCGCAAGCAAACCTTATCAAGCGACCGTGTGCCGCTTAAAGCATACAAGCCCTAACCCCGAATCCCAAGGTGTCAGGCGACCCGTGCCGAAGGGATGAATGAACGGGGGGGGGGGGGGTGAAAAAATTAGCCAGGTCGTTAACAGAGCCTGTGGAGGTTCCACAGAGTCAGGGCTGCTTCGGCGGCAAGCGGGTGGAAGTGGGTGGTACACACACACCCCCAAGTGGTGCACATGTGGTGCAAGCGAATGGGAGTTGGAGTTATTACTCGTAATACCCCACAGAATGAGGGACCGAGTGTATGGGTGAGCACACAAGTAAGTCTCGCAGGGTACGCATGGTCGGTAGTGTTAGAATGACTGAAGTCTGGTGAGGCCTGGCAGGAGTGTCGGGGGGCAGATACCTCTGCGGCACCTCAGAAGTAGGGGACACGAAAGTCTCGCTGCGTCTGGCAGGAGTGTCGGGGGGTTGATGCTTCTGCGGCACCTCAGAAATCGGAGACATGTAAGGTAGTGGTGCGACCCCGTTCCAGGATGGGGAGACCACCACATTGGCTGAGGACTACCTGGGCTTCGAAATGTCAATGGGTGGGTGCTACCGGCATAGTACCTAACGGTGACCTATTGGCAGTATCAAAGCCTGGGTAGGTGAGTGTTAGGCACGTCTGACGTGCCGGGTGTTCCACGCCCAAACGATGCACAGGAGGTGCACAGAGTGGATAAAAATGGGAGATGGGGGTATTACAACCCCCACTGAGTAGGGGACACGAAAGTCTCGCTATGACTGGCAGGAGTGTCGGGGGGTTGATGCCTCTGCGGCACCTCAGAAATAGGAGACATGAAAGGGTCTGCCTCGTTGCTGAGGTAGGAGCGGCATAGGAGCCACCAACCTAGGGTCGCCTCCGGCTTGGTAGACAAGTGGTGCCACCCTGTTGCAGGATGGGGTGAACACCACACTGAGTGAGGACTGCCTATGTTGTGAGATGGCGGCATGGGGTACCCCCTGCAGGGTACCTGTTTGTCCCTTGCAGTCATTCAAGCGGCATAGGCAGGTGAGTATTGGGGCACATGTGGTGCCAGTGTGTCTTGTGCAAATGTGTTGCATGGGGAGTGTCGAAGAGCTGAGGCGCATACGTGCACTTGTGTACGTCATGGAGGGGCGCAATGCCCAATAGTCATCCCCTGAAGTATTGCTTAATTGCGGGCCGGGGAATGACTGGAGAGGAAGGAGTTGGTTTTAGTGGGTCAGGAGTGGTGATCCCATCCCCACACTACCTGGGTTCGCCTCCCCAGGTGTCTGTTTGCAGATTTCCATTACCTTCGTTAAAAAAAAAAAAAAAACATCTACCAGAGCTGCGGCAACACACACGAGCTGGGAATAGCTTTCGTAGTGATGGGCGATATGCAAAGGCGCGTGATCGGGTGGTGGCCGATCAATGAAAAAATGTGCAGGTTGATGATCAAAGGCCGGTACTTCATCTTTAGGGTAATCAACGTCCATGGCCAACACTCCGGAAGCACTTATGATGATGAGGACGCATTCTACGCGCAGCTGGAACGTGAGTACGACAGCTGCCCAAGCCACGACGTCAAAATCATCATAGGAGATTTGATCGCTCAGGTTGGCTAAGAGGAGGAGCTTAGACCGACTATTGGAAAGTTCAGCGCTCACCGGCTGACGAACGAAAACGGCCTACGACTAATTGATTTCGCCGCCTCCAAGAATAAGGCCATTCGCAGCACCTACTTCCAACACAGCCTCCCGTATCGGTATACCTGGAGATCACCACTGCAGACAGAATCACAAATCGACCACGTTCTGATTGATGGACGGCACTTCTCCGACATTATCGACGCCAGGACATGTCGTGGCGCTAACATCGACTCTGATGGTGATGGTTAAACTGGTTAAACTGCGCCCAAAACTATCCGTCATCAACAACGTTCGGTACCGACGACCGCCACGGTACGACCTAGAGCGACTGAAGCAACCTGATGTCGCCACTGCATACGCGCAGCATCTCGAGGCAGCGTTGCCGGAAGAGGGTGAGCTCGATGGGGCCCCTCTTGAGGACTGCTGGAATACAGTCAAAGCAGCCATTAACGACGCAGCGGAGAACAACGTCGGGTATATGGGTCAAAGTCGACGGAACGATTGGTTCGACGAAGAGTGCAGACAGATTCTGGAGAAGAAGGACGCAGCACGGGCGGTCGCGCTGCAGCAAGGTACCCGGCAGAACGTGGAACGTTATAGACGGAAGCGGAGACAGCAGACCCGCCTTTTTCAGGAGAAGAAACGCCGCCTGGAAGAAGCGGAGTGCGAGGAGATGGAACAGCTGTGCCGTTCTCAAGATACACGCAAGTTCTACCAGAAGCTCAACGCATCCCGCAAAGGCATCGTGTCGCGAGCCGAAATGTGCCGGGATAAGGATGTGAGCATCTTGACGGACGAACGTGTGGTGATCGAAAGGTGGAAGCAGCACTACGAGGAACATTTGAATGGCGTTGAGAGTACGGGCAGTGAAAGTCAATGCAGCGGAGGACATGACCACGTCAGTTCAGCAAACGAACCAGCCCCCACCTTGAGGGAAGTTAAGGATCCCATCCAACAGCTAAAGACCAATAAAACAGTTGGTAAGGATGGGGCCCTTCTTAGCCGTGCAGTGAGACGCGCGGCTACAAAGCAAGACCATGCTGAGGGTGGCTGGGGTCGATTCCCGGTGCCGGTCTAGGCAATTTTCGGATTGGCCGGATGAATGCCGCCTACAAAGTGATATCGCAGATCATCTTCCGACGCTTGTCACCATTAGTGAATGAGTTCGTGGGAAGTTATCAAGCCGTTGACGGCCGTTCGACAACGGACCAGATCTTTACTGTACGGCAAATCCTACAAAAATGCCGTGAATACCAGGTCCCAACGCACCATCTGTTCATTGATTTAAAGGCGGCATAAGACAGTATAGACCGCGTAGAGCTATGGAAAATAATGGACGAGAACAGCTTATCTAGGAAGCTTACCAGACTGATCAAAGCAACGGTGGATGGTGTGCAAAACTGGGGAAGATTTCGGGCGATCATTCTAGTTCGTTCAAATCGCGTCGGGGACTAAGACAAGGTGATGGACTTTCGTGCCTGTTGTTCAAAATTCGGCTAGAAGGTGTCATGTGGAGACCCGGGTGTAACAGCCGGGGGCCGATTTTCAACAGATCCAGTCAATTTATTTGTTTCGCAGATGACATGGACATTATTGTAGGCCGAACATTTTTAAAGGTGGCAGTGTTGTACAGCCGCCTGAAACGCGAAGCAACAAAAGTTGGACTGATGGTGAATGCGTTAAAGACAAGTACATGCTTGTGGGCGGAACCGAGCGCGACAGGGCCCGCGTGGGAAGCAGTGTTACGATAGACGGAGATACCTTCGAGGTGGTCGAGGAATTCGTCTACCTTGGATCCGTGATAACGGCTGATAACAATGTTAGTCGTGAAATACGAAGGCGCATCATCTGTGGAAGTCGGGCCTACTACTATGTTGCAAGAATGCCGGACAGCATCCCTGCAAAGATGGTGTTCGCTTCCGATCCGGCAGGTACGAGACGGCGTTGAGCGCAGCGAGCGAGGTGTTCAGACCAGGGGGGCTTGACGAGCGTGGGGCGCATTCGATGATGGAGAGATGCGGCCTCGAACCGTGTATTGTGGCGTCAAATTGTTGATTCAGTGTTATCTGTTTAGATGTAGACTAAATAAACGAAAGAACGAACATAATATTACAGACAAACAGACGTAACAACTAGAACACTTTCCTGAAAAATATATCACTCAACAAATTCATCGTATTAGAATGTTGTACGAAATATAGTTTGGTATGACAATGTCAACAGAAGGCGTTTGGAGTGCCAAGACAAACTTGGAGAAACGCGAGATCAACTGGGTCCGAGTTCAATGATAGACAAAGAAAAAAACTTGGAGGAATATAATGCGCGCGCCTCTGCATGTGAAACTTTCGATCAATCATATTTAAAACGACCGTTGGGAATTCCTTTATTGTTACGTCTGTGGTAGTATTGTATTTTACATTTATTTTTCTTGCAGTTGGGAGATGATTATAGTGAGTTTTTGGAAACAACAATCATCTTTCTTGGCCATGTTCCTCCAAAATGAATTTAGTTCCGTGACCCTTGACCTGTGCATAATGCACGTTGGATGGCTAAATCATGCTGGATATGGCTAAATTCGATTTCCTGTAAAGGCTTGATCATTTTCTAATGGCTAACTTTCAGTAATTCTTTTGAAAATACAGTCGATCTTCTATATTTCGATGTTCTATATCTCGATGTCTCTCCCTATGTCTATGGTTTTCCCGGCCCCTTCAATCCATATACAATTTTGCTTTCTACATCTCGATAGGCTCCGGATCTCGATGTGTTCGGAATTCACTCTCTCTCTATGTCGATATATTCATTATTTAGGATTCTAGACCATCTTTGGGCAATAACAAAATATTCAAAAACAAGAAAACAATTCTTTCATTCTTCGATCTCTCCCCACGTTGATGGTTCCTTCACTATCGCGATGTAGAGAGTCTACCACTAATGGCTCTATGGAATTAGTATAATTGTCCACAAATTTCTATACGAATTTTCAACTCTAAAGAGTTACTAGATTATTAGTCATTTTTCTTCTTTTTCTTATCCTACTCATTGGCATAACATTCCCCCACATTGCCGCTTCGCAGCTTAGTGTTCATTCAGTATTTCCACAGTTATCATCTGCGAGGTTTTTGAGCCAAGTTACTATTGTTGAACCAAGTTAACGGTGTATTTTGCAGGTTCACGAATTCGTCCGAGGATCAGGAAAGGTACCAGGGGTACATGTATCCTTGGTTGAGAACCGCTGATCCAGGATATCAGGGCATTTAGAAAATTAACATATAAAAATGCATCAACCGGCGAACGTTTGATTGAAAAAAAAAAAAACAATCAAAAAGTTCAATTATGCACCGAAATGTTATTTACAGCCTACCTCTTTGTGAGACAACGCTCTCACTTTAAAGTAATGTAGGTTGACAACAGTAAGATTGTACCCAACAATGTCCATCTTATTCATCCAATTGTCCGGCAGGGCAGCGGCAGTCACCCGCCGCGGAAGAACGGGAAAACTGGTTCCGTTGCAATTCAACTCAATCACTCATCTTCACAAGCCTTGCCATCAAACACTGGGTCGAGAGCCCTCAATGTGGTGGCGGCACGCTATGCTCCGAATGTTCCAGCAAATGTGACAGATTGCAATCCAATGAACGTCGTTATCGTTCAAGTTGTTGCTGCTGCTGCTGAGCAACACCAATATGTATAGATCAAATTCAGATGGATGGCCCACTCGGTTTAGTGGCGCAAATTGTGGGAACTCCAAGTGCTTCCTTCCGATATGGTTTGCTGTCATACACAAATCATAATAAAATCACAATCTGATGGACGAGTTATCTTCAATTTCCTTTTCATTTGCTTATATTATAGGGGTGTCACAGTATTCTGAATAGATTTGATCGGTTTGCTTAGTTGACTAATTTTTCCAGCCCCGAAAGCCCGATTTCTGTATTTGTTTTTTTTTTTTGTCTGATTTGTGCAATTTTTATGCTTTGCTTTGCGCCATCCAACCAGCATTTTGTACACGGATGTAATATTGACATATACAAAGGGGCCGTACACATATTACGTAAGCATTTTTGGGGAGAGGGGGTCGGTACATATCTTACGCTCTAAATAAAAAATCATTCGTATGAAAAAAATCTTACATGGGGGGAGGGGGGTCGTAAAACCCAGGAAAATTGCTTACGTAATAAGTGTACAACCCTAAAGTTGAATAAGTGTACAACCTTAAAGTTGAATCCCCTAAAGACGGGGACAGGTGGTAAATGATTTCGGTTCGTTTGTTTAAAATATTTTTAAACATTGTTAGATTCTTTCAAAAGCTCTACACTAATTACGCAGATACTAATGGAGGGAGGGAGTACTCTCCTTTTCTTTCGTTCCAAACAGAAAAAAAATGTTTGAATTTAATTTAAATGTTGTTATAAAGGAATGGAAGTTGAAAACCCGAGAAAAATACTTTAAATAATTAGTGTAACTTTTTTGATACCCTAATTTTAGAAACTATGGCCCATTCAATAAAGAAAACATCGAACGTGAAATTCTATATAGGGTTTCTTACCCTATTCCCGGCCTAACATGCGCACGACTGCATTATTTAATTGATATTTATGACTAGGAGCTACTTTTCCTGAATTTTGTGGGCCATGTAATATTGCGATGGGGTTTACCTCTGCTTAAAAAATAGTTATTCTTGCTAAAAACAGCTCGAAAAGCTTTTATTTGATTTAAATTAACATGGTGCAGCACTCATTTCAGTCATAGGCGATTGCTTATCTGGCATACCCCAAATCTCTTCGGCATATGCAATATTTTACTCAATCTCTCAACATCTTACTCTCAATCTCTCTCTCGGGACGGTAGAAAATGAGACGTAAACAAAAATATGCACGTTCCACGATACCGTGATGCCAGATGGTATTATTCATAATAATTTTTAATTGGTTGAGAAGATATATGCACTCATCCAAATTCCTTCCAAATACTTGAAAAAATATTGCTTTTAGTCTTTGAAATTTAGATAATTATAAATAACATAAAAGCGTCAACGTTTTAGACAGTTTTCCTATTAACGACGAAGGATTATCTTCATACTAAAATAAGACTCATGGCCTTTTGGCAGCACTGTACAGCTAGAAGTTCTTGGGCCGAGGTGATTTTTTGTTAGGTTTGAGGATACATTTTAAATGTATTCTAATATGTTTATATAAAATCTAGTGATACGAACAATTAGAAAAGATTGAAGTGCGTGATATTAGCATTTTTGTGTGGTGATAAACAGCCTGAAGCAATGGTTGTATTTATGTATTTGATAAAACATCAACAGGCTGATTTAAGCCCCAATGAATTGTATCGAGCACTGTGAAGATTTTCAGGTAGGTGTTTATTTGATGATACCGTTTTGTAAAAGAGGAAAGAATCACTCCGGCTTAGTGGTGTTGCAACGAAGAGCAAAAGTTTGAAATCTACATTTTTAATTTCTATAATTGGATCGATTAGGAGTGAAATAAATGGTTGAAAAATATTGAGTATTGTGCGCGATAAATAGGAGACATTTTAAAAAATATCAATCATAAACCTACGGCTACCAAACAGTATAAATAATTAGTTTTTTTGTGCAGTGAGCCGGGAATGGGGTCCATAGGCCCAAGTAGTGATTTACCCTAGATGTAAAGGATGTTTTCTTCAAGGTTATATCAAATTTGGTGAATTTTTCTTGTACCTTTTTGAATTGTTACTTGGTTAATATTTCTTCAATATACTTACGTGCTTTCGTACGATATCCTAAAACTATTCAATACCTTAGCTTAGCTCAATGGTTTGAATCCAAACATGATTGTACTACCCGTACTTCAATGACGTACGAAGCATTTTGTCGTCGGATTATCTTACCCCATGTTTATCTTCAGACCACAAAATCATTCTGGATTACATACAAATCTGTATTCAGGCATCCCCACAAATTAGCTTCCAATATCTGTCATAGGGGCTATTCTGCAGAGCCGCCCACCCATTCCAGTTTGAAACGCTACTTACAATGGGCATATAATTATACGCCTGATTGATTGGCAGGCTGAAGTCGCCATTAGGTGATGGAATGTAGAATGTCATGTAGGGAATCAGCCGCCGGTATCGGTCCAGGGTTTGATTGTTGAGTGGCGTTGCCGACATCGGATTATCCGCTCGGGACATCAGTCTTGGTGGGCTGGCGCCGCTGCCTCCGCCACCGGGCCCTCCTCCTCCGCCTCCTGTACCGGGCCCTGGCCCCATCAAGGGCGGTGGTGGCCGACCCTTGCCCATGGCGTACCGCTGTAGGGCAAAATTGTTCCCTCCGCTGCCGTGATGGTGTAGCCTGTTCTCCGGCGACAGGGATACCGCTCCGACCAGTGCCCCCATTACGGTTAGAGCTGTGGAGAAATAAGGAAGAAATTTTCTAATTAGAATTTATATTTTCATTCGGAATGCAAAACTACTTAATTCGCTTCAGCAGCGGAACGCTCTCGAGAAAAACAAACACAAAAAGTTTAATGCTGTTAACAGGCGTGTAAAGCAAACTACTCGTGACTTGGGATTTGATTCATTCTTCTGTTCGGTAGGCTAAACTTTGTCTTGGAGTTGCTTTTCTGTGAGACCGGCAACGGACCGACAACGACCAACCGACGTACATGAACCGATTATAATGTTCACAACTCTCTTAGCTTAGTCAACTCCTTCTCCGATTGGATTGCAGCAACCATACAAGACGAACGAATAGTGCTTACCCCCATGTATGAAACAGAGATCCCCGGCTTCAGTGCAGTCTCCTCCATGTTTCGCCAGTCGTAAATTATTCGCAGTGAAATTGATTTCATGCATGTTTTATTTCCAGAAGTCCATTGAGACCCTCTCCACCCTCGGTTTTGGGCTAACACTAGAGAAGTTTGTGGTAAAACAAACTGAAAATCAAATCGGGTCCAGGGTAATGTCGTGGGACATTCACTGCCCGCACCAATATTATGTGCTGTCTCCGCAATGCTTGCCACCCGCTGGCTACCACAGCACGACTGCTGCCTACCAATGCTGGGTGGTCGTATTGAAAGCGAAGGTGTCACATCTTGGGCTTTAGGTGCTCCTCGAAGTACCATGCAGAAGTAACTGAAACTAACTTGAATGCGAAAACTTGCGACATTCTATATAAAAGGGGAATTTGGATGTACGGTGGTTGCTTATTATAGTCAGCAGGGAAGGGTTACGTTCTACTTGGTATGGGGGCGTATAAACATTACTTAAATGATGCAATCAATTTGATGGATTGCTTGATACGTGCTTAGCGATAAAATATTGAATATTGAGATCTATTTGAGCAGCAGTCTTATTTACGCTCCACCACAAAGGACTTTAATTGTAGCTCATAGTTATTTATTTTCTAACTAAAAAACTACATAAAATCAATTCATTTAGTTTGAAAGCAACGCATAAAGGTTCGGTATATAATTCGGGCCTGGTGGCCTCACAACTGGATCTCAAACACCGAGCTCCATCGTCGTTGTCACCAGAGGCCGATAACAACAGAAATTCGGGATCGGAAGTGGGGCTGGGTCGGCCACACTCTACGTAGGGGCGGAAACGAAATCTGTAAGCAAGCATTAGACTGGAACCCAGCGGGACATCGCAGCAGAGGCAGACCCAGAGGCTCATGGCGGCGAAGCCTCAATAAAGAAATAAAAGAAGTCGACCGAAATCTAACCTGGCAACAGGTTAAAGCGATAGCTGGGCATCGCTCAGGATGGAGATCTTTCAAGTCGGCCCTTTGCACCACCGGAGGTGTACAGGATCCATAAGTAAGTAAGTAAGCATAAAGGTTCAGGATGGAAATAGGGAGTGCTATTCTTTTCTCTAAAGAAAATTAACGTTACGTTTGTGTTACTTCGCACTCCTTCGGACGTGATAGAAAAACGATCGTCAGTATGTCTTTTTAAGGACAATACTCAACTAAAATTTTATTAAATACATTGAACCACCTTTATACAAAAATTATTCACAAATTACTTACAATCTAGTTTTTTCACAATATCTAGCCCTTCCTTGCTATGTTACTGGTAATGCTGGGTAGTGTGGTGTGTTACGGGGTAAGATCTACCACGGTTACATTGCCAGCTAAAGGCAAATCCTGACCCAACGAATACCTTTCTCACTATCCAACTCCGTGGTATTTATGAGGGTGTCGCTAAGTCGGTGGCCTCTCGTTAAGTAAGTACCACATCAACACTTCCTTCCTCTCCCTAGTTACGGTGAAGATGGGCGTGGCCAGGAGTAGTAATCCTCATGCTTTTGGGATTTTTACCACTCCCCTTCTTGATTTCTGATAGCATTCTAGATAAGGATCTCAAAAGTAAAACATGAGTATCACTAGTGTCCAATCTACGAATTACACCGTAACAATGCTAATGCTAATGCCAATGCTAATGCTAATATCTAACCCTATCACCTTGCTATCATGTCTAAGGGCTTGAGGATCCCTCCCCCCATCTGCGAGTTGTGGGGCTTGCCTAGGATGTGGTAGGGTTTGACAGTGGGCCCTGTTAAATTCCTAAAAAAAGCTGCATGTATTCGCAAGAAGGCCCCACCAAAGCGACCGTGTGCCGCTCAAAGCGCACAAGCCCAAGTCCTGGTGTTAGGTGGGACGCTAAACAGCCCTGACACGACGGCCCTCCGGCGAGACAGGAGGTTTGCGCTGGCCCAATAAGCCGCCTAGAAAACCAATAATTACGAACAATATAAGAGATAAAGCGACTCGATATAATCGGCAAAGACCTAGGCGACGAATAAAGGATCACGATTGGAAGCTTGGAACATGGAACGCTAGGTTTCGCAGGTTGCGACAGGATGATCTACGATGAAATACATCCCAGCAACTTCGACGTCGTGACGCTGCAGGAGATTTGCTGGACAGAAAGTGTGGAAAAGCGGGCATCGAGAGGCTACCTTCTACCAAAGCTGTGGCACCACCAACGAGCTGGGAACCGGCTTCATAGTGCTGGATAAGATGTGCCAACGCGTGATTGGGTGGCAGCCAATCAACGCAAGGATGTGCAAGCTGAGGATTAAAGGCCGTTTCTTCAACTATAGCATCATCAACGTGCACTGCCCACACGAAGGGAGACCCGACGACGAGAAAGAAGCGTTCTACGCACAGCTGGAGCAGACATACGATGGATGCCCACTGCGGGACGTCAAAATCGTCATCGGTGACATGAACGCTCAGGTAGGAAGGGAGGAAATGTATAGACCTGTCATCGGACCGGATAGTCTGCATACCGTATCGAACGACAACGACCAACGATGCATAAACTTTGCAGCCTCCCGCGGAATGGTAGTCCGAAGCACCTTCTTTCCCCGCAACAATATCCACAAGGCCACATGGAGATCACCTAACCAAGAAACGAAAAACCAAATCGACCACGTTCTAATCGACGGTAAATTCTTCTCCGACATCAAGAACGTCCGCACTTACCGCAGTGCGAATATTGAATCCGACCACTACCTCGTTGCAGTATGCCTGCGCTCAAAACTTTCGACGGTGTACAACACGCATCGAAGTCGAACGCCACGGCTTAACATTGGGCGGCTACAAGACGGTAGACTAGCCCAAGAATACGCGCAGCAGCTGGAACTGGCACTCCCAACGGAAGAGCAGCTAGGCGCAGCGTCTCTTGAAGCTGGCTGCAGAGATACTCGATCCGCCACTCGTAGTACCGCAACCGCTGCACTTGGCACGGTGCCCCCGGATCAGAGAAACGACTGGTATGACGGCGAATGTGAGCAGTTAGTAGAAGAGAAAAATGCTGATTGATTGCTGCTGATTGAGATTGCTGCAACACCGCACGAGGGCGAACGAGGCACGATATAAACAGGCGCGGAACAGACAAAACTCGATTTTCCGAAGAGACGGAGCAACTGTACCGCGCTAATAACACACGAAGTTCTATGAGAAGTTGAACCGTTCGCGTAAGAGCCACGTGCCATAGCCTGATATGTGTAAGGACATAAACGGGAACCTTCTTACGAACGTTGGGGCAGCAGGGACTTTGTCCAAGGGCTTGACGATCCCTCCCCGGGCCATCTGCGAGTTGTGGCGCCTGCCTAGGATGTGGTGGGGTTTGACAGTGGGCCCTGTTAAACCTCTATAAAAAGCTGCATGTATCCGCAAGTAGGCTCCGCCAAAGCGCACAAGCCCAAGTCCTGGTGTTAGGTGGGACGCTAAACAGCCCTGACACGACGGCCCTCCGGCGAGACAGGAGGTTTGCGCAGGCCCAATAAGCCGCCTGGAAAACCAATAATTACGAACAATATAAGAGATAATGCGACTCGATATAATCGGCAAAGACCTAGGCGACGAATAAAGGATCACGATTGGAAGCTTGGAACATGGAACTGCAAGTCGCTAGGTTTCGCAGGTTGCGACAGGATGATCTACGATGAATTACATCCCCGCAACTTCGACGTCGTGGCGCTGCAGGAGATTTGCTGGACAGGACAGAAAGTGTGGAAAAGCGGGCATCGGGCGGCTACCTTCTACCAAAGCTGTGGCACCACCAACGAGCTGGGAACCGGCTTCATAGTGCTGGGAAAGATGCGCCAACGCGTGATTGGGTGGCAGCCAATCAACGCAAGGATGTGCAAGCTGAGGATTAAAGGCCGTTTCTTCAACTATAGCATCATCAACGTGCACTGCCCACACGAAGGGAGACCCGACGACGAGAAAGAAGCGTTCTACGCACAGCTGGAGCAGACATATGATGGATGCCCACTGCGGGACGTCAAAATCGTCATCGGTGACATGATAGGAAGGTAGGTAGGCAGGTAGGAAGGGAGGAAATGTATAGACCGGTCATCGGACCGGATAGTCTACACACCGTATCGAATGACAACGGCCAACGATGCATAAACTTCGCAGCCTCCCGCGCAATGGTAGCCCAAAGCACCTTCTTTCCCGCAAAAATATCCACAAGGCCACATGGAGATCACCTAACCAAGAAACGGAAAACCAAATCGACCACGTTCTAATCGACGGTAAATTCTTCTCCGACATCATGAACGTCCGCACTTACCGCAGTGCGAATATTGAATCCGACCACTACCTCGTTGCAGTTTGCCTGCGCTCAAAACTCTCGACGGTGTACAACACGCGTCGAAGTCGTACGCCGCGGCCTAACATTGGGCGGCTACAAGACAATAGACAAGCCCAAGAATACGCGCAGCAGCTGGAAGTGGCACTCCCAACGGAAGAGCAGCTAGGCAGCGTCTCTGAAGATGGCTGGAGCATTCGATCCGCCATTGGTAGCACCGCAACCGCTGCACTTGGCACGGTGCCCCGGATCGGAGAAACGACTGGTATGACGGCGAATGTGAGCAGTTAGTAGAAGAAAAGAATGCAGCATGGGCGAGATTGCTGCAACACCGCACGAGGGCGAACGAGGCACGATATAAACAGGCGCGGAACAGACACAACTCGATTTTCCGGAGGAAAAAGCGTCAGCAGGAAGATCGAGACCGTGAAGAGACGGAAGCAACTGTACCACGCTAATAACACACGAAAGTTCTATGAGAAGTTAAACCGTTCACGTAAGGGCCACGTGCCACAGCCTGATATGTGTAAGGACATAAATGGGAACCTTCTTACGAACGAGCCCTAGGTGATCCAAAGGTGGCGGCAGCACTACGAAAAGCACCTGAATGGCGATGTGGCAGACAAAGATGGCGGTATGGTGATAGACCAGGGGGAACGCGTGCAGGACATAATTCTACCGGCTCCGGATCTCTAGGAAATCCAGGAGGAGATTGGCCGGCAGAAGAACAACAAAGCCCCTGGGGTTGACCAACTACCAGGAGAGCTGTTTAAACGCGGTGCTGCGGCACTGGCTAGAGCGCTGCACTGGGTGATTAGCAAGGTTTGGGAGGATGAGGTTCTGCCGCAGGAGTGGATGGAAGGTGTCGTGTATCCCATCTACTAAAAGGGCGATAAGCTGGATTGTAGCAACTACCGCGCAATCACATTGCTGAACGCCGCCTACAAGGTACCCGAATTTTATGCCGCCGACTAACACCAATTGCAAGAGAGTTCGTGGGGCAGTACCAGGCGGGATTTATGGGTGAACGCTCTACCACAGACCAGGTGTTCGCCATACGTCAGGTATTGCAGAAATGCCGCGAATACAACGTGCCCACACATCATCTATTTATCGACTTCAAAGCCGCATATGATACAATCGATCGGAACGGATTTCCGGATAAACAGATACGGTTGATCAAGGCGACGATGGATTCGACGGTAGTTCTAGTTTCAGGGGCATTCTCGAGTCCCTTCGAAACGCGCAGAGGGTTACGGCAAGGTGATGGTCTTTCGTGTCTGTTATTCAACATCGCTTTGGAGGGAGTAATACGAAGGGCAGGGATTGACACGAGTGGAACGATTTTCACGAAGTCCGTCCAGTTATTTGGTTTCGACGACGACATTGATATCATGGCACATAACTTTGAGAGGATGGAGGAAGCCTACATCAGACTGAAAAGCGAAGCTAAACGGATTGAACACGTCGAAGACGAAGTACATGATAGGAAGAGGCTCAAGAGAGGTCAATGTAAGCCACCCACCACGAGTTTCTATCGGTGGTGACGAAATTGAGGTGGTTGAAGAATTCGAGTACTTGGGCGCACTAATGACCGCCGATAACGGTACCAGCAGAGAAATTCGGAGACGTTTCATGGCAGGAAATCGTACGTACTTTGGACTCCGCAAGACGCTTCGATCGAATAGAGTTCGCCGCCGTACCAAACTGACTATCTTCAAAACGCTTATTAGACCGGTAGTTCTCTACGGACACGAGACCTAAACGATGCTCGTGGAGGACCAACGCGCACTGGGAGTTTTAGAAAGGAAAGTGCTGTGTACCATCTATGGTAGGGTGCAGATGGCGGACGGTACGTGGAGGAGGCGAATGAATCACGAGTTGCATCAGCTGTTGGGAGAACCATCCATCGTTCACACCGCGAAAATCGGAAGACTGCGGTGAGCCAGGCACGTAGCCAGAATGTCGGACAGTAATCCGGTGAAAATGATTCTCGACAACGATCCGACGGGAACAAGAAGGCGAGGTGCACAGCGGGTAAGGTGGATCGATCAGGTGGGGGACGATTTGCGGACCTTCCGCAGACTGCGTGGTTGGCGAAGTGCAGCTTAATCAATAATCTACTTAGGATTTCAGTAACAGAGTCTTTAATAACATATAGTTAAATTTTCTAAATTTCGGCCAAATAAATCATTTTTGTTGATATACTAAATGTAATAACAGTGATTCTGGTGGCTCCATAAATATATTTTTTCACGATTTTTTTTCACCATGGAGTACTCAATGCACTGACATGCTTTTGACTTTCGGTTCTCGAATTAGCATTACTTTAATAACTTATAACCAAAAGCCGTCGAATGAGTTTAAATTGGTATCATTTGGTCATTTACGTTCAATGGAAATTATTTTTGTTTGTAAAAAAAATAGAAATGCATTCAGTGTTGGGAAATACTCACTTTCCCGTGGTAAAAAGTCATAAAATATTCTTTTCAAGATATGTGTTTACATATGAATAATATTGTTGCTGGAATTTAAAACTAGAATGGAAACGAACCGAATAATTGCATTAATTTTAACCTGTTTTAAAAACCAACATAAAAAATATTCGTATTAATTGACAATCGAAACTACTTGTGCAAAAGATAAACTTGTCAGGTTAATAAAATTTTTCTCCCGTTTGTGATTCATTATTTCATATTTTACTCATTCAAGGTATTGATGTGAATGGTAATTGGCCATGTATGATTGTGAAGTGAAATGGATAAATTCTTTGCTTCAACATTGAAATATTAGCGTTAAACTTTTTACGCTAAATATTACTTGGAAGTAATTTATTTTAAAAAAATATATCGTTTTTGTATTTTGAAGGTGAAAAAATTAAGCATGCTATAATAAAAGATTGACGTTAACCGAAAACCGGGAGTACGAAAATATAAATTAAATGTCCCCCTTGTATATAAAGCTATAGATCTTCGGACTCCCAAAAAAACTTTGTTCATGGTGTTAATATATAGGTAACGAAGTGGCTCGTAGGCATTGTTTTCAAAGATTCATATGGATCTAAACAACGTTTAATGCACAACTTTATTTATTATTTGTTAGTTATAAAAAGCATATAATTGCAAATTAAGTATCTAATTACTGCTATGTTTGCAACACCGGAACAAGTTCCTAATAAGTGACTAATGTTTTTCTTTTGTTTTCATTTACAGGTAAGTGTCTATTATACACTGTATGGAATCAACGCACCAGTCAGATCTTAGAGGTAATTGAGACCTCAAACTGTGTAATTATGAACGCCGTTCAGCAGCGTCCACAATTGAATGCTACTATAACATTAATCAGTCACTCTATTGCTCCTTATCAGAGATCTTTACCTCTAACTACTCTCACCTTCATGAACAAAAAAAATGATAATTTTAAAAGTACGTAATCGTCCGTACATAAATTTAATTATACGAACATCCATAATGCATGTAATTAATTGACTCACAGTCATAATTTATTTTCGCGGAGTGTTGTTGTGCTTCGGTAGGCAAAACGTGAACCCAACATTGCTCACACTCTTCCGAAACATAAAAAAACACACCTGAAAGACACACGCTCGCATGATGTTTGCCAAATTTCCGAACTGCTGACCCCGTCAGCCGACTTGGATCTGCTGTTGGCACGCTCCCGAATGTGGCGATTCCCATCGGGTCCGGTATCTGCCTTCTGGTTGGTTGGTGGGGTGGTTGCCTGATTATCGTCGTGCCGACCTTCGATTTTGTTCATTTGGAAGGCATAAAAAATTACCCGCGGGATGTTTGAGCACAACAACAATAATCCGACCACAGTGCGACACGCGAGGGAGAGTTAAGCACCACCAGTTTTACCATGAGCAGATAAAGGACTTGGTGGTGAAATTACAAATCACGATTTGGAAAATCTTGATTTTTCTATAATAAAGAAAAGTCAAATCTAACGAATTATAGAGACTATTTCCAACTTCACACTTTTTTTTATTTGTTTTTCAACTTACCTTTGCTATATTTGAATCCAGAAAAATGCTACGTGTGTCCATTTTTTTCTACTAAAGAATTCAGATCTAGTCGGTATGCCACCGTGTGCAATGTTTTCAACCTTTGATTAAAAATAATTCACGATCCTTTAATCCCCTATCAATACAATTGCTACACCAATTTTGGATGCATCCTCTGAAAAAAGTACTTAACTAGCATGCAACAGCACAAGCACACATTTCCACAACCGTCCGATTTATGTGCATATATGCACTCAATTAATCGTGGAAATCACAGAAAATTAATCAGTGAGTTGCAAAATTAATGCAAACGGCAGTACACCACCATCCATCGGTGGGATTGTGGGAGAAAGGGTTGGTGCTGTGTTTTCATCTCGTTCCAATATATTTTCTTTTTTGGTGATGCTGTTATTCTAATGTCGTTTTGGTTTTAACACAAGGTCAGGTCTAACAACGATCCAGAATAACCGAATAAAAATTAAGCCGGGATCGATTCGGTAAGATGGTGTTAATGCTATTATTCGAACTGTGATCTTTAAAACTTTCTTGATTTCGACAATAATCGAAACGACAATGAGTTATAGTAAGCTTTAGTAATTTTCAATACTAAAAGCAAGTTAAGGAAATCAAAAGCATGCTAAAGATATTAAAAGCATGCTAAAGATATTAAAAGCAAGCTAAAAATATTAAAAGCAAGTTGTAGATATTAAAAGCAAGCTAAAGAGTAAAGATATTAAAAGCTAAAGATATTAAAAGCACGCTAAAGGTATCAAAAGCAAGCTAAAGATATTAAAAGCAAGCTAAAGATACTTAAGGAAAGTTAAAGATGTTAAAAGCAAACTAAAGATGTTAAAAGCAAACTAAAGATAATAAAAGAAAGCTAAAGATATTGTAAGTAAACTGAAAAGATATTGAAGGTAAGGAAAACATATCAAAAGTTTATTGGAAACATCATTAACTTTTAAGAATTTGTCGAGATTGGAAGTTTTGGCTAAATTAAGCCAATAGGCTGGCCGTGATTTTCAAAACTGCCAAATGTTCTCAAATTGATCTGTTGCGATGCCAAAAAATAATTGTCAGAAGTGGGATTCGAACCCACGCCTTCAGAGAAGACTACGACCTGAACGTAGCGCCTTAGACCGCTCGGCCATCCTGACAGATGAAGGGGGAGCTGTTCTGAGCTAATCACAATCGGCTTACGTGACTCAATTTTAAATATTTCACGTCAGAGCACCATATGATCACTATTCACCACACGTTACTTAGCGCTATACCTATATCTGCCTATATGCCTTTATTTATTGAGTGGAGCTATTCTCGCACACACAACAACCGGCGGCAATTTATTTGACTATCGTTTCCTATCTTCATTAGCGCCGTTTGTCTCTGCGCAGCGCACTTGTTCATCTACTACCTACTGAGCATGCGGCTACTATGGGGATTCGGGCCGGCCGGGCGGTGCCGGTTCAACACTGTTGAGCCAGGGCATGTGTGTTAGTCGAGCTGGTAGACAATAATTGATCGCTTAGCTGAGGAGGTGATAACAGCCTTAGTGAAACGAAACACTAATGCGGCGGTATACTATGATGTCATAAATGGAATCGATTCGTGTTTTTTTTTTGTTTCATTATATGTACTGTGCTTAGTCGCAAACGTAAAGATCAAGTCCTTAGACATTTTTTTTATCTTCAGTTGAATTAGCCCGTATCTCATCTTACCTTCGAATTTGATGTGTTTTTATGCTTATTTAAAAAATATCTCTTCAACTCGATATCATTAGTAAGAATATAATAAATACTTCATCTTTTCAAAGCTATTTTAAATTTTACGGCTACTCAATCTTGCACTTATTACAACGAGTTGTAATAAGTGCAAGACTGAGTAGCCGTTCAATAAATTAAATTAAAACGTACAGTCGATCCATAATCTTTAAATTTTACCTAAAAGGTCCCATGTAAAAGTGGTTTTTCGTTTGGCTATCAAGCCTCGATGGCTTGAATTTCCAAAAAAATCTCCCCTGATTTTTTGAAAACGTTGAATGGATCTCTTTGTTTACTTTGTACACATTTCAATTATTACCCAATTTGTACATTTCCATCGGATGTTTCAGCGGCGATCTGAAGAAAATAGCTTTGTCTAGCGTGCTGAGGTGAAAATTTTGCAATTAATGCAGAAATAGCTTAGATATATGTGACAGAGGCATAATGAAAGAGTCTCGCATTTGGAAATACGACGTTTTCAAAAATCATACAAGACTTTATTTACGAGGATTGACGTAATTCGACTTAGAAAAATGTTTAATTTTGATATCATTTATAAGTTCACTTCAAGTTGTTTCGATTTAATAACACAAATGCGTTACGAATAGGAAGTGAAATTTCAGACAATTCTCAAGAAAGGGTAAAAAATAGAGAAGTTTGAAGTTTTTTGTGGAAAAATAAAATAGTTTTATGGAACTTTTTGTACTCTAATGCAAGACTATGGTGAAAAAGTCTGGTCCGATCTTGTCTAGAAAATTTTCTCGACTTCTTTGGGCATAGGTATAAGTAGTCCATAGATCTAGAAATGCAAAAATAACAATTTGGTTTTGAAACATTGCAGTTTATAATGAAATGCAAACGAAGAAAAAAAGAACTCATTCTGATAGGATTTTGACTTTTTGATGTTCGAGAAAATATGTACCTAGTACTTCTTCTACTTCTACTTTCTACTACAAAGTATGAATGATAAAAATGCTTCGGAATCATATTTTTACAAATTGCAAATACTTTTCAAACAACAAAATTAAAATGGTGTCGCGTTACGAAAATAGTCGAAATTTTTGATACTACACAGAAAATACACACATTAGAAACGTAAGACTTTGGATTCTCTTAGTACTCGTCATGTTTTTTGATCAGAAATCAGACCATTTTTACACTAGGTACAAAAATATGGTGTCGCGTTACGCGAATTCAATATGCTTTTGAAATGAAGGATAAACGAATTTCCAATCATTTGTATACATGATCACAATAGCTTGCACTTGAATAAAAAATATTACAGTTGCAGGAGATTGCAAGTTTTGCACTTGGTTCGTAGAACTCAAAGGGATTATCCTATGATAAATTACTAACGTAAACCTTGAGCCTCATTTCATTTGTTTTCAACGGATTGTGAGGCTTTTCCACACCTTTTTCTTGCACTCAACATTATTATTCACTCATATGCGTAAACGTTGCGAGCAATTTTACGGAGCTTCAGACACGTTTACGGATGACATTTTGGACGATTTTTTTTATCGTTCATTTGAAAGCCGGGATCATGTTTTAAGTTTTTTTTATGGTTTTAAATATTTTAGTTAATTTGCCTTATGTTAGCCACCGGCAGTTGAAAACATAAAGGATAACACAAAAACGTCTACCACTGCTAGAATGGGGGAATACCCGAGAGTAAATCTATAACTTGTTTTGATGTTGGGAAATCGCTGATTATGATTACTCAATTTGATAACTTGTTGGTCGTTTTAACGGTGAAAATAACAAAATGTATAGCAGAAAAATATTACTGCTATCGATGAGAGCAAATCAAATAGTAGTTTGTGCAACTAGTTGCAAAAAGATGATTTTTCAGCACGAGTTGTACGTTTATCCAACGAGGCTTGCCGAGTTGGATAACATCTACGAGTGCTGAAAAATCGAGGTTTTGCAACGAGTTGCACACGCTATTTTTGCAACGACGAAAACAGCTTCAGTATGTTAAATATGTACCAAATTTTACAGTCTAATTTACTTCACATGATCATTCTTGCGAATAAATCATGTTGCTGCAAAGAGCTATTCGATTCCATGTTATAGTACCACATTGCATAGCTCTTCAAACCATTAGGGCGATAGATGAACTTGTATCTGGAAAATTCTGATGTCATGTCCATTAAGCTATTCAATTTATTACGCGACACAGAGAATACACTATTTGAACACCTACCCATGCTAATTCAGCAAAAATATAGTCAATGTAACTGCTGTTCTGATATTGGTTTTCATTATATCACCCAAAAGAGTGCTATAATGGAAAACCCATTTGAGTTGCATAATGGTCATTAAAGCACCCATTTGGTTGGTATGGAAAAGTAGGCCGTTTTATCACTCGAAGACGAACTGTAAACCAGGTATTATGATCAGGAATTGCAAAAAATTAATTTTGATATTGGTTCCGATAACAAAATAAGTACACACTTTGAAGTCAGACAATTTAGAAATCTACAGCAAAATATGATCAAAATATGTAACCAGCCATGATGATTTATATTTAAAAACAAATTATGATTTCAAGTTGAAGATTATCGACTAGCGGTCATGGATCATTGTTACGATATCATAGTTCTGACCGAGACTTGGCTAGACTCTCGCACAATTTCGAGCTATATTTTTGGAACTGGGTACGAGGTTTTTCGATGTGATCGAAACTCGAATAACAGCAAAAAATCGACAGGAGGTGGCATCATAATCGCTGTAAGTTCTAGGCTGAAAGCATCAGTAATCGAAGACGATTCGTTCAACACCGTGGAGCAGGTTTGGGTATCTATTGGGTATTGGGTAGGCCGTAAACTATTTGTTTGTGCGGTGTATATTCCTCCAGACCGAACTCGAGACTTGGAACTCATCGACACGCACTGGCCGATCAGTCTTCTTTGCGTCATAAATAGCGTCTCCAACGATGAAATCATCGTTCTGGGCGACTTCAACCTTGCAGGAGTCGCGTGGGTTCCAACTCACAACGGTTTCTACGCCCTGATCAGGCGCATTCCTCGTTTCACCGGGAGCTCTCAGGTTTGCTGGATAATTGCAGTACTGCAACTTTATATCAAGTTAATTTGCATCGTGAATGAGAATAATCGCTTGCTGGATCTGTGCTTCGTCGGCGGTCGTTACACCGCTCCATTTATTTCCACTGCACCTGTTCGCTTTGGTCAAGACTGCCCCTCACCATCCATCTCTAGTAATTGAGAATGACGAGGTCCACGACTATGTTGGTACTTCAACGGCTGTGTCATGTGTTTTTCGCAAGGCGAATTATTGCAGTATTGCCGAAGTGCTGTCCAACTTGGATTGGCAGAGTATCCTCGACATGGCCGATGCCAATATCGCTGCACAAACTTTTTCTCATGTCTTGGCATATGTCATTGACAGACATGCTCCAAAGAAGGTTGCCCATACCGACTCTAGGGTTCCGTGGATGACAAATGATCTTCGTTCGTTGAAAAGGACAAAAAAGGCTGTCCTGAAAAGGCTCACAAGGTTCCGCACTCTTCCCTTGAAACACTATTATGCTAGGCTGAACCACGAATACAAACGGTTAAGTCGCTTCTATTTTAAACGTTACCAGCGGAGAATACAGCAACGGCTTAAATCCCATCCGAAATCTTTTTGGAACTACGTAAACGAGCAGCGCAAGAAAGTAGGTCTTCCATCGTCCATGGTCTAAAACGGAGTCATGGCATCAACTCAACAAGAAATTTGTAACCTATTCTCGGCCAGGATTTGCTAGCGTGTTTGTCATTGAGCACCTCTCCAATGACTCCATAGCCAGCGCAGCGAAGTAATATACCCTTAACGAATCAAACGCTCACCGCTGTCGATGTAATTACAGATGCCATAGCGAGAGCAGCCACGCGGCTAAAACGTCATACAAATCAGGACCTGACGAATTGTTCCGTCGTTTTTCCTAAAGCGAACATTTCCTGCCTTCTGGATCCACTTCATCGAATCTTCCAGCTCTCCCTTTCTAATGGTGTATTTCCGCCCTGCTGAAGACAGCTGGAAATGTTTCCTGTGTACAAAAGGAAGCAAGCGCGATATAAACAATTATCGAGGAATCACGTTGCTATGCGCTGTATCGAAGTTGTTCGAGCTGGTCGTCATGGATTCTCTAAATGGCCACTGTAAGCATTATATCAGTACCGACCAACATGGATTTATGGAAAAACGTTCCACATGTACGAATCTACTGTGTCTCATCATACGTTACAGACAGTATGCTTGCTTGTGATCGAACAAATGTAATTTATACGAATCTAACTGCAGCATTTTGATAAGTTGAACCACAGCATTGCGATCATAAGCTTGATAGATTGGGAATTGGAGGCAGCCTGCTTGCATGGTTTGGTTTGTACCTTACTGAGCGCCAGTTGACAGTTGCTCTAGGCGATTGTCGCTCGGAAAGCTTTTTGTCTGTCTGGCATACCGCAGGGTAGCCATCAGGGATCGTTGATATTCCTTCTCTACTTCAACGACGTACATCTAGTTCTAAAAGGACCGCGATTATCATTTGCAGATGATCTTAAAATGTTTTTGCGCATCTGCTCAATAGCCGATTGTCATCTACTACAAGACCAGATCGATGCTTTCGCTCATTGGTGCGATCTAAATCGACGCGACTTGTAGTTGACCCGAAAAAATGCTCGATCATAACTTTTTCTCGAAAGAAACAACCGATTACCTTCAACTACTGCCTGTTCGGAACGACTATTGAAAGAGTGCACTGTGTGAAAGATCTCGGTGTTCTATTGGACTCCAAACTGACATATTCGGATCACATTTCATATGTTGTTGATAAAGCATCCAGGTTTCTTGGATTTGTGATCAAAGTGACAAAGACTTTCACAGACATCTACTGTTTGAAAACACTGTATTGCTCTCTCGTGCGATGTACGTTAGAATACTGCTCTGCGGTCTGCTTAGCTTAGCTTAGCTTAGCTTAGACTGACTATACATATCAATGGTTGCCACTCCGTGATTGATCAGAACTGGTGCAAATTGCACTACGATCCAAGTAAATAGTGGTTGGGATTTACCAACTATTCTCGAAGTGCACGTTTCAGCAGCTCGCAAATATTGATCAATAACGGCGCCGGCCAGGTCCTTACGATCAGTTGGGAAAGGGAGGAATGTGAGTGTGTGGTAATTGTTGCTACTAGAGACCGAGAATACCTCTGCATCTCCACATTTACACGGGAAGGAAGTAGTGTTAGTTGGGTGGGGTAATCAGTAACATAGATCAGGATTCACCATGGAAAGTGATGTGACCTATGGAAACTTCTACACAGCAGTATTAGCATTTCCTTAATTTGGTCAATTGTTCATTCTTCGCGAGAATAAACAATCAATCGCTCAAAGTGAGCGATTGTTCATTTGAATTTCGAATTAGGCGCCCGCGTTATCATTTCATTAACGTAAGAAAAGTAAAAAAGGAACGGAATTGAAAATAATTGATAGTAATCGGAAAGCTAATGTTATTCAGCAACCCTTATTTTATCTTTATTTGACGTTAAGTAAGAATGTAAATTTACGTTCATTTTACATGTCGTTTATTTTGCATTACTTTCGCGCGCGCGTGTCTGTCACTTGCCTTGACAGTATACCATAATTAAGATCTCACTGGTATCAATCCTGATGTGCCAGTTGCCACTCGTGTTGAGTTTGTGCCTTTGGGCAGCACGGTCGCTTCAGTCTACTTAAAATCACACATGGTGCAATACCAGGTGCTAAATTGGAGACGATATACATACATGTTGACATGTGGAAGAAGTACCTCTATCGCCTGCACTTCAGCATCCCTACAAGACACTATATACGTTCATGTGTTGATTTGGTTTTGATAGAAGACCTGCTTATGGACACATGCAGCTGTAGAGGTTTAACAGAGCTCACTGCCAAACCCCACCACATCCTAGGCAGGACCCCCTAACTCGCCAGTAATGGCCATGGGGAGGGGTCGTCAAGCCTTGGACATGGTCCTGCTGCCCTCTCGTTAGGAATACTGCTCCTGCGGTCTGGAGTCCAAACTATAATAATGGTGTCAGAACGCATCGAATCCGTTCAACGTCGATTTATACGGTACGCACTCCGCAACCTTACCTGGAGAGATCCGCTACGACTTCCTCGCTACAAGAGCCGTTGCCAGCTGATCAGCTTAGAACCTCTGTGTATGTATCCGAAGGGATCTATGCAGAGCATTAACCGTCGCCGATATTTTGCAAGGAAGAATAGATTGTGACACTCTTCTGCGACAAATATAAACATCAACGCACTAATCCCGACAACTGCGGAGGTAACCTAATGCTAAGACTTCCTTTTCGTCGCACTGAAACTATGGACTGCGTAGTACCCTCCATATTGGTTTGGTAAGCGTGTTTTCAATAGAGTGTAAGCGTCGGTGTTTACAGTTTCCACTTGACGCGAGATATGGTCCCCTCCGCCGGTTCTTCACATCATTTTTCACCGACCAGAACAATTGACACACATAGACTATGAGTTAATGTATTTGTGATTGTATTGTATTTTAACCTCTTACGACAATATTTTTAATGTAGTGATGTGATATAGTAGCATATTTTTTAACCATCATTGCAAAGGGCTGTACCAAAGTCTGTTGATGTAATAAGTAATAAATATGTAAATAAATAAATAAATAAATGTCAAAATCAAAATATGTTTTCATTATGTTTTCAAACTTTGCTCGGGTATCGAAACAGACAGACAAACGAAGCTGAGTAATACATGAGAGATTATTTAATTTAATCATTATATTTATCGGGATGAACCACCCTGGGGTTGAAAATCTCGTGAATAAACAGGCAGGGTGTCTTCTACCTGGAAAAATCTTGAAAAGTGGCGGACACCAGAGGGGTGCAAAGGCCCGCTACTTCATTGTTAACTCTAAACAGGTTTCAACACTGTCCAGGAAAACAGTCAGGTTGTGTTTGTCGTTCGACGGATCACTTATTTTTCCAGTGCCCAGTTTTCGAACGCATGACGTTATCTGATAGAGTCTTTATTACGTGCTCATTAGAGTCAGTTGTAACTGCCTCAAACAAGGTCATCAAGCGAAGGATTATCGTTCTAGATTTTCCTGCCGGAACTGCAGAGGACGACATCACACAGTATTCTGTTCCAAATCCGAGAGAGACGTTCGGTTCCTAAATCTGCAGGATCTTCTACACATTCCAGTAGTCTCCCCATAATTATCTTCAGGTACAAGGAAAACAGTTTCCGGTGAAAGCGGTTTTAGACTCCGATCGGAGAATAACTCCCTCACCGAACAAATAAACGTCTGAAGGTGACTAGGAATGTGGTATACCTCGGTACTTATTCAAAAGGACGTATAGTGATTTTGTATAAACAAAGATTCAAACGTCGATTTGTATCCCATTCTGAAGGCACTCCCTCGCAAACCAACACAATGAACAGGTAGCTGAAGCCTCCCCGTACCTGGGTGGTTCTGTAGCGAAGGTTTTTGCGTGGGAATACTATCAGATTATAGAAAAAAACCGTTTGAATCTTTTGTTTTACCTAATATCATGTTGAACAGTGCACTGCAGTGATGCGATCATGAGTTACAAGCTATACTCTCGTGAGTTGAATTTCTTGGCTCTTAATCTATCCACTGGATCCCAAAGAGTGGAAGATCCTAAACGAAATCGAACAGCGAACTTTGATCCGAAGCATTCTATATTTAAGTCAGACTCTGAACGGATGTCGATATCAAGCTGGCGTTTAAGCATCTAAAAATTCTAAAATTTCGTCGGATTACTGAGGGTTAAAGATTATAAATGAATTCAAGATCCTATAGAAAATAATAACACAAAATAACGCCAGCTTGGCCATTTAAAAGCGACTATTCGAAATTTGAGCCGTAAAATCGGAATCACAGATTTCGACTTCCATTCATACATGTTAAATTGTAGTAGATCCAAAGTCCACTTCATTCCGAATTTCAGTTTGCTATCAGCCTACTAACCAGAACGGACCTGAAATTTGGACACACCAAACTGAAATGAATTATTTTGGATTTCGATATATGCCAAAATTAAGCATGTTTGATAATCACTGAAGAAGCTTTCAAAGAATTCTTGAGGGATTTTACGGTAGGCATCCTTTACTATGAATCCAATTACTAATTCAGTTACACTTTTTCTCGATAATTAGTCTCGGGTATCAATACATCATGTCATGATTTAAACTCTCTCAAAAGATGAAAACGATCATAATTTTGTTTTTTTTTTTGCTTTTTTGTGACTTTTTATAATTAGCGATCACTTGAATTTACATTACATTCTATAACACGGAATGATATGTTCCTATCCGTCCTTATAAGTATAAATCCTGTATACACAAAAACAAATTTCTTGTCTGTCTGACCATTTTGGGACTCAGGTAGCAATCTGAACCGATGGTCTTTTCGTTTACCTGTATACGTAAGGATTTTTGGACAGGGGAAAAATCCTAGGATGGTTTAGAGATCCTCCCCATTCCAGGAAAGGGAGACTGCCATATGGAAATGAAACACCAAATTTCTGCATAACTCAGTGAACTAATCAAACAAATGTCGTTGAATTTGGCATATATGGCAGGCTTTACTGAGGACAAAAGAAATGTTTCTGTAATGATCCACAGGTCCCTCCCCTGCTCTTCGAAGAGGGAAGGTTCCCCACCAATGAAACACCATGATTTTGCATTGCTCGGGAAAATAATCAATAAATGAGACCGTTCGGCATGTGGAGAATACAAGGTCTGTCATCGTAGTTTAAGATTCTCTCAGAAAACCTAGAAGGAGGGCTCATACACATTCACATCCAATTTGACAGAGTCAAAAAAAAGTTTTGACGTTTGCTCACCACAATGAAATAGAATCACCAGAACAGAATGTTAAAACCTAAATTCTCTTGTACACATAATACATGTTTATTCTGACTCGTTCTACATTTTGGGCGCGGCGAAGTTCGACGGGTCTTCCGTAGTATTGAGTCTTTATAAATCAGAGGAACCTGTTCTACTGTAATCTCAACCTCTCCTATTTCCATCCGTCAAAAACAAATGCAATGGAAAAGAATCTTGGTTTGTTTATTCTTTTTGTGATTTTTTTGTTGGTGAGCACCTGTATTGGACAGAAAAAGCGGTAGATTTGGTGCCATGTTTCTTTGTTTCTAACGATGAAGATGGATATATATACAGTGATAGATGGAGATCGAGGGTCAGTTCCCTATATGGAAAACTTTTACCCATCTTTTTTTTTTTGGTTTGGTTGTTCCTCAAATATGAAAAAAATATTCCGTAGATTATATTCAGGGATTGCTTTGTAAATTCTTTTTGAGGGTTATCCAGGAAATTTTTTCAGAGATATGTTAAAATTCCTGGGAGAACTTTCTAAAAGTATTTTCTTGGTGTTCAAAGAATCTCCGATGGATTATCCTAAAGATTACTAAAAGGAGTGTCCATCAGAAAAGTCCAAAGGAATTTAAAAAAAAAACTGAAGAGTTTCCAAAGGAATTCCTTGGTGTTTCAGAAGAAGTTTTTGAGGAATTTTAAAGAAGCATACGTCATAAGGAATTCACTGTTGAATCCTGAAATTAACCTGTGAATAAGGGTTTTTATTTAGAAGTTCTAAAGAATTTCACTGGAAAATTTCCAAAAAAAATCCGGAACAATTCCATAAGTATTATATCGTTTCTCCATATAAATTACCGTATGAAAATCCGTAGGAATTTCTAAAGAATTCTTAAATAAATTTTCGAAAAAAAAATCTTAAAAGAATTCTCGAAATAAACAAATTTTCAGAGCATTCTGCAGACTTCTCTGTAATTTTCTTAATTAAATAGAACGTCTAGGTTGATCTACTTAGTTGAATTGGGTTTCAAGAATACCCTTACGAATTGAAATTGTCAATGAAGATTTTATTATTTTCGAATTTCACAAAAAATCGACGTTACTGGTTCACAAGTTTCATTGCCACCTCAAAATATGTCCCTACCACAAAGTTTGAACTCAAGTAGGACATGATTTTGGGGTGTTTCAGTTCATCAAAAGTTTTGAAATTTTTACCCGAAACGAGGGACCGTCGAAAATCGAATTTTTGTTTTTGATGCCAAATGACTTAAAAATGCATGAAACGTCGACGAGATCAAATGTTTTTCTTATTCCTTTCTTTATTTGGAAGGCACTCTGTTTCTTAACCGCTACTCTGCCGAGATCTACTATGGTGTTCAGAGTCCACACAGAATCTATTTTTAGATTTCCATTTATATGCCGTTCATTATTGTCATTACCAGTCCATCTAATCTATTGGGTGTTATTGTGCCCGTTGGTTTGCTCTATACTCCATTGATATAATTCAATTGGTCATTGCATTGTTTTGCTCACTTCGTTTGTGGGTAACATTGGAGAATACCTCGATAAGAACAAAGTTATCCGTCGTCATCAAGCCAGCCGTGACGGTAAGGCGCGTACCTCAAAACGCCACCGTACGGGCTGCGGATTCGGCGACTGACGAGGGTTTAGATGGACTGGGAATCGGAACCTACATGACGATCCGCTTGTAAGGTGAACGTGTAGCCAACAACGTTACGGGACCCCTTAGATCTGATGTTATTTATTTTTTTAATTGATTTTTTTCTCTTAGAACATTTTTGGGACTTTTGGAAACAAATTTTCATCGAATTTATTTAAAAAAAAAACTGAATTTTAACACCGAACGATACGCAAACGTTTTCGTAAGCGTCATCCCCTTGGTGAAAATTCCGCGGAGTTGGTTGACCTACTTCTGGCGCTTCAGGCACACTCTGCGCTGCGAAGTGGAACTCATAAGTGAAAGGATAATGGTTGCCAGATTTAGAACACGGGTCCGAAACCTTACTATAATCCAATGTTAGGCGAAATGCATAAGAAGCGCCAACCTCCAAGAAAACCACCATGGACTAATGCTACGCTACGCAACCTCAAACGGGAACGTGCTAGGACTCTGCGCTCGAGACTAACCGACGTTGTGCTATCACTAAACGAAACGTTTCAATCGCTAAAATTGTTATCGCCGCTATAACAAGCATCTTTACAAGCAGTATGCGTAATACAGCACAATCTTCGCCGTCATCCCAAGTGGAGTTCAGGTCGTTCGTCATCAAGAAAGAGGAAAGAAAACGGACTAAATGTCAAGAGTGTTTTCTTGACAATGATATGTTTGAATGTCGAGGACAAAATGCACCTCTTCTGCCAAACACTTTTCGACCGTCTTTTTCGGTAATGCCATTGCCATCTCAAGCCGAGCATCGCAAGAGCAGCGAGAGATGTACCTTAACAATGTCATCAGCATGGATGTTTTTACCGTTGAAACCGATATGGCCAATCGGCGATAAATAGGATAAAAATCGTCCTTTTCAGCAGGCCCCAGCGTTATACCATCAGCGGTTCTGAAAAAGTGTTCCGATATCTTGGCTATCCCTCTGTGCATGCTTTTCAACCATCACTCCGTCAGCAAAGTTTCCTTACTCAATGGAAGCGCGTTTCTACCATGCTTCCGGTGTGCCGCAGCGAGACAAATGCGACGTGAGAAACCACCGAGGCATTACTTCTCCTAAGTGGAATCAAAAGCAAATGAGTCAATGATCTACGGAAAAACTGTTTGTCCTCTCATGCAAAACCATACTGCTCAGGGCGTATCAACATGTATTCTTTCCGGCCGATCCAGTAGAAACGAATCTTACCAGTTTTACATCATATTGGTATGGATACGCGCAAAAAGCTCCAAACGATGCCGTATATACTGACTCCACAAGCAGCATTTGATAAAGTGAATCACGACATACTGCTTGTAAAACTTGGAAAATGGGATGTTTCACAACATTCTGCAACTGGCTTCGACTATATCTAGTGCAACGTCAAGTGACCGTCATCATTGGAGGATCACCTATTCCATTGTTTTTCGAACGGCTCTGGAGTCTCTGGGCGAATAATGCTGGGTCCATTGTTGTTTTCGCTCTTCGTGAATGACGTACTTTTATCCTGTAGCGTGGAGGGGCCTGCTGTTGATGTTTGCAGACGATCTCAAATTATACATCAAAGAGTTCGAAATTCATGACTGCCAAGAATTGCAGAAGCTCCTGGATTTACCCAAATGTTGGTGTGAGCGTAATATGATGGTCCTGGCT